>NC_057813.1:325725574-325750976 GCF_018294505.1 Triticum aestivum
AGGTAACCCACCGATCTCTATCATGGCCCCGCCCTGATTGCTTAAATGGCGCCTACGAAACATCCTCATGCCTCCAAATCCCCACCGTCCCTGTCTCTAGAGCATCGCCGTGCAAGCCTAACCACATATCACGTGGAGGTCGAGGAGCTGATGGTGGTCTGTGGCGCGATGGCCGCTGTGCGTGTTGACCCGGAGGAACACCTCGCCTCCGCCGCCGCCAACATGGTGCAGGCTCTGGTCTAGAAGAAGTGCCCCGACGACTACCTCCAGGACTTAACAGGTATGATCTGACCAGCTAAATCTTACCAATACCACTTGCAATGTCTATGTTTTGTATGATTGATGTATTAAGCATGTCCGTGCCCTGTTTATTTCAGTACTGCACACTGTGTGATGTTCAAGTATTAACTGTTCAGTTCAATTTCACCAATACCAGCAACAAACTTTGCTACCATGCTACTCTCCGCAATGAAGATATACTAGAGATGTTGCCCATTTGCTATTTTTGGTGGATGCTAACCCTGTTGTACTTAACATGCCTATCCATGTACTTACGCAGGGCCATAACGAGCGATGCTGTTGTTTGCCGTCAAGGTTAGCTGCATCCCATGTCTTACAGTATTTTACATCATTTGTGCAATTGCAATTTGGCTTCTAACATTTACTTTCTTCTTGTAGGTACACATGTCGGGGGGCACTGATCCATGCTTCGACCTGTAGGAAGAGCTCACCTCCACCGCCGCTGACTTTGGGCGGGCTCTGGCCAAGATGAAGTGACCCGGCAACTACCTCTCTGGAATTACCAAGTATGAACTCACCAGTTCAATCTTACCAATACTAGTTGCAATTAATGGCTATGTTTTGTACGGTTGATGTCTTAAGCATCTTGTAGTAAACATGCCTAACACGTTTGAGCTATTTTCCCTACCTTCTTATAGACAACTGGGCCATTATCTGCTCTGGCATCACCTGCCTTGTGATGTTTAACTCTGCCAATTGCATTTTTATCAGTACCGATTTCAATGGCCATAAAGCCTGTTGCAATTAACAGTTGTATCAATTTTTAAACAGTTGTATTTCAATGGATACAAACTTACAAAACAGGAATTAGGATGCTGTTAAGCCTATTGCAATTAACAGCTGTATCCATTTTTTAATCCATCCCTTTGCTACCGCGCTACTCTTTCGCAATGAAGATATCTACAGATGCAGCCGTTTTATTACCATTTGTTATTTTTGGTGAATGTTAACCCTGTTGTAGTTAACATTGGCTTTCCATGTACTTACACAGGGCTACAATGGGGGATGCTATTGTTTTTCGTCGAGGTTAGCTGCATCCCATGTCTTATAAACCATCTATTCCTAAATTTAAGTATTTTTAGAGATTCCAATATAGAGTACATAAGGAGCAAAATGAGTGAATCTAGATTCTAATCTAAACTATATCTATAATTCTATATACATCCGTATGTAGTTCATATTGAAATGTCCAAAAATACTTGTACTTTGGAATGTAGGTAGTTGTATTTTACATCATTTGTGCAATCTCATTTAGCTTCTAACATTTATTGGTTGCTTGTAGGTACGTATATGAACGGTACCGATCCACGCTTCGATCCCTTTTGCGTATGGGTCAATTAGATATTCATGAACAAACATCAAGTGACGAAACTAAGAAAAATTGTTAGGCGAAAGAAACAGGCGATGGGAATTAAGCTTTTTATTTACACTTTGTCCAAGACATCAGTGAACTTCAGAATGGTAAGTAATCTGTTGCCTTTTCCCCTTGCCCACAACAAGTTACTCTATTAGTCCTCATGATCTAATATTTTTCTCTTTTCGGTGGTTTCCGAAGCTGTTTACTGATGATTACCTTGCAAACAACATTACCGGAGTGGAGGCAACTAAGGTTAAATTGTATAATTCGTGCTACCATGATAATGCTCTAGAAGTCTTCCTGAAGGTGGTGAAGGATGAGCGGGCGATCGTCACAAGGGGTTGGACAAAACTTGTTTGTGCCTATGGCATGCAGGAAGGCACACTATGGGCATTCCGCTTCTTCAACAACATCGACAGTCAAAATGATTTACACTTGTCTCTTCACCTTTACCGCCAGTAAATATTGTGGTTCATCATAGTTAATTGATGTCTAATCCTGTAATTACTGAACATATTGTACTGACAATTTTATTTATGGATTCGTTGTTGAACCATTGTGCTGAGAATTTGAATTGCACATTTCATATTTCAAAATTTCCAATTTGATAGAGTCAGGGTGTCCCGATCTTTCGATGAGATGATAACTATCGATTTGGTGGAGACGACTTTGACGATCCGACTACAAACGTGCACGACGTTGCGCCTTAGCAATCGCTAAACCAACTCCGAGAGGTTATTGACCACGCCGGAGCACAATCAACCTGACCACGAAGGTCTATTCCTGCAAGCAATCGAAGAACAAGCAAGAATATGATAAAAGCAATCTGAATATTGCGAGTATATATGAAGTATTGATAAAGGTGGGGATCCGTAAGCGGTCTTGGTCTGGTCGTTGGACACAAACGAAGTACACGAAGTTGCAATGGCTAACTTTTAACTAAACAAATCCCAAGGAAAAGCTACTAGATGGATCTACTTATATAGGAGCAAGGGGTGGCGGCCAAGGAGGTGGGAGGATGTCCCAAGGCAGCCTAAAACTAAATCTAGGTCGTACAAGGCCAATGGGCCCAAGTGGAGGTGATGTAACACCTTTGGACTTGTAGTTTGACTCGGATTCTGCCGCAGCATCAGATTGTTTCGTCCACAACTCAACGCTCTGGACGAATTTGAAGGTGATTCCAATTGGGTTGGAAAGTGCACGAAATCTAGTTTCCAACAAAAAAAGAATCACCCAATTCGGAGTCCGTATGAAAAACTTGTGTGCGTTTTGAGTCAGGTATGTCTGTGCAGTCCGAATCTGAATCCAGAACGTGAGAGACTTGGACTCTATCTTCTCTTGGGCCAAAAGTGACGTGAGAGAACTTTTTGGACAGCAAATAAACATCTCTTTCTTCCTTATCTTCATATGTGGATTGTACAAATGTCCCATACACCTGCAATTAGACAAAACACAAAAGTGTGTGAAGTATTTTTGTTCTGGATAACATAAATAGATTATTGAATAGTTTGCACTAGAAATCACCTGACAAATATGCATATATGCAATATTTTTGGTCATATCCAAGGTAGTCATGTCCTCATCATCCTCCTCCTCTTGAAAATAAAGCCGTCCTCGGCGTTGCTTAATCTGAAATGTGGCTAACAAAAAAGACAAGGTGTACATGTTGTATATGTATATGTCATCCATTTTTACTTCCCTTGATTTTTGCAGATATGACACATGAATAGATGAGTAACTTGCATAGTTCATAAAATCTAAAGCCAAAAAATTAGCACAAGAAGTAGAAGGCATGAAAATATTGCAACTCAGTTTGCACATATAAGTGAAGCTCTTATTCATTTCAAAAGATTGACAATGTTCATCATTAAACCATCCCAACATTGGTGAATAAACCTTACTTGCATCAAATTTACATGCTACAACATGCTTAAATAAGCAAACATGCAATAAGTCATTCAACACAGAATCATCACCAAGATTAGAGGTCATATCAAAATGATTAAATATTGGTTCTTTTGCATCAATAGTAAATTCAATGGGTGCACTCAAAATTGTTGGTATTTCAGTTGTTTGATCACATGGCAAAGTCAAATTATCAACGTAGTCCTCTAAAATAGGTGGTATGATTGGTGCATTCAAATTGACAAGGCATTCATCATTCTCATGTAGAGATGGAAGATCAGTACCTTTGTCATTACCTCTTATGATCAACTCAGATGATGTAGCCACTCTCGGGGGCGATGTGTCACATGGTGGAGGTGATGTAGTCCAGACAACAACGGATGTGGTTGTCATAGTATGCCTAGTAGTTGAAGGAACAATCATATCAACTCTTGGAATGTGCACCGTGCGCTTGTTCTCCTCATGGCCAACACGCCGTTTTATTTCCTGTTCAGCTTTGCAAGCAAGATGAAACAAATGGTCCATAGGATAACACTCTTCATGAATTAGTATCTCTTGAATATCACGGTTTAATCCTCCCCAAAATCTATCCATAAAATCATCTTCACTTTCTTCTAAAGAGGAATGCAACAAGGTAGTTTGTAAATCATCATAATATTTTGTTACAGTTTCACTACCTTGTTTTAAGTGTTGCAACTTCTTAATCATGTCACGAGTATAATAAGCAGGGACGAAAGTATGTCGCATGGCAAGTTTCAAATCATCCCAAGTAGTAGGTATATAATCAGGGTGTAACCGACAATATTCACTCCACCAAACCAAAGCATAACCAGTGAAAGAACCAACCGCAACCTTAACCTTTTTATGTTCATTGAAATTATGGGAAGCAAATATATTTTTTATGTCGAACTCCCATTCAATATATAAAGCAGGTTTAAAACGGCCATTAAATGGTCGTATAGATACATTAACCTGATCATGTGCATTTGGATGTTTGTGCACCTCTCGTGACGGTTGTGGTATTTGCAAAGGTGGTGGCACGTCTCCCGCGATCGACAAAGCCCATGAATTGACTCTGGATCCTGTCATGATTAGTAGAACAAGAAACAAAACCCAAAAATAATGTTCCTATAACTACTAGGATGTGGTGGTAAAACGCTCACAGTAAAGCAAATATCAATGTCTTACAAGTTCTTACCATGCAGCAGGCGGTGATCGGCAACCAGCGGTGTCAAGTAACTCCGAATATTGAGTAAAGCGATTGCCAGGGGAGCGTACGTATACACGGTGTAGAAATATGTGGAGCTGGGTTGGCTATATATGGTAGCAAAAGATTAGCAATAATCAATTCAAAGATACAATGTTGAATAAACGCTCAACGACGGTACTGTGCTGGTCCTAGGCTAGACCGGACTAGAGACGCGAGCCTAGAACACTAATGAGGTCACGGCGTAGCACAACTAGCATCAATGAAGCATACTAAGTAGCTCTTGACAGCAAGATATAAGTGAAGATCACAACGGCAGTGAAGATAATGATGAAAAACAACTGCCAAGCAGGATATACAACAACTCTCTCTCCAACTTTCCTCTTGAAAAGTTTGAGACAATTTTCTGATAAATTCTTTCAAAGAATGCTACTAACTCAAGCTTTCCAATGCAAAAAGAATCACTCAATTCCGAGTTGATATGAGGAGTCAAAGAATTCTAAAACTGGCCTGAAAAATTGGAACAAGTTGTGTTCACGAACTTCGGAGGGCAAAAAGACCTATTTAGAAGCCGATTTGGAGGTGTCAAATATTGAACTATCTTCTGCAACTATTTAGATGCGGCTCGTCGCTATCTTCAATTTGAGTACTCACGGAGCCAAAACGGACTTCGTATGAGGAAGATACACCTGTTTTACTGAACAGTGCGCAAAACAGATTCCAATCCGAATTCAGGTACGAGATTGATTCTAGATAGATCAAATTTTTTTTTCTTCTCTCTTTTTTTTCTCACGCCTTTTTTTTTCTTTTTCTTCTCCCTCTTTTTGTTTTTTTCTTTCCTTTTCTCTCTCTTTTTTTTCTTTATCTTCTTTTTCTCCCTCTTTCCAAGACAAACTAGATAAGATGCAGATTCGATCAGGCGAAGATGTGAGTGACCTCAACTATGATTATGACAATAAATAGTGCGTAGCACATGGTGGAAATTGGTGGATGGGATGGTGGACAGCGGATGGGATAATGATGCAGCGGCTGCGTGACTAATGTGAACAGAACTCAAAACTCTAAAGGAACTAGACACTAAGACCAGCAACTCGACACAGCGATGCAACCGATAATTCAATAATGCAAACAATGAAAAGAAAATTGCAAAGGCTCAGTCTGGCTAGGACAAAGGATGAATAGATCTAACTTTTGTTTTGTGGCTTTTTCTTGGACAATAGGTAAGAAAATAAATCTAATCTAGGAAAAACTGGAAATTCTCACCGAGCAACCTGAAAACTGATACCACTTGATAGAGTCAGGGTGTCCCGATCTTTCGATGAGATGATAACTATCGATTTGGTGGAGACGACTTTGACGATCCGACTACAAACGTGCACGACGTTGCGCCTTAGCAATCGCTAAACCAACTCCGAGAGGTTATTGACCACGCCGGAGCACAATCAACCTGACCACGAAGGTCTATTCCTGCAAGCAATCGAAGAACAAGCAAGAATATGATAAAAGCAATCTGAATATTGCGAGTATATATGAAGTATTGATAAAGGTGGGGATCCGTAAGCGGTCTTGGTCTGGTCGTTGGACACAAACGAAGTACACGAAGTTGCAATGGCTAACTTTTAACTAAACAAATCCCAAGGAAAAGCTACTAGATGGATCTACTTATATAGGAGCAAGGGGTGGCGGCCAAGGAGGTGGGAGGACGTCCCAAGGCAGCCTAAAACTAAATCTAGGTCGTACAAGGCCAATGGGCCCAAGTGGAGGTGATGTAACACCTTTGGACTTGTAGTTTGACTCGGATTCTGCTGCAGCATCAGATTGTTTCGTCCACAACTCAATGCTCCGGACGAATTTGAAGGTGATTCCAATTGGGTTGGAAAGTGCACGAAATCTAGTTTCCAACAAAAAAAAATCACCCAATTCGGAGTCCGTATGAAAAACTTGTGTGCGTTTTGAGTCAGGTATGTCTGTGCAGTCCGAATCTGAATCCAGAACGTGAGAGACTTGGACTCTATCTTCTCTTGGGCCAAAAGTGACGTGAGAGAACTTTTTGGACAGCAAATAAACATCTCTTTCTTCCTTATCTTCATATGTGGATTGTACAAATGTCCCATACACCTGCAATTAGACAAAACACAAAAGTGTGTGAAGTATTTTTGTTCTGGATAACACAAATAGATTATTGAATAGTTTGCACTAGAAATCACCTGACAAATATGCATATATGCAATATTTTTGGTCATATCCAAGGTAGTCATGTCCTCATCACAATTCCAATAATAAATTACAGCCAAAAAAATTGTACAGGAGAGAATAAAATAATGTGCACACGGTTAGAAAGAAAACATTGTGTGCGATGAAAAAGAAAATAGACGGTTCTTTGACGTGAAATGTTTGCGATGCCCTTCAGACGCACACACGGTTTCGTCTCATATGCATGTGCGATTCATGGTAATACAGCAAACATTTCAAACCATTGTGCGTGTGTGGTAGAAATACCAATCACACACAGTTACGAAAGTGTACACGTTGGCGTTAGTAGAGGCACCGCACACATTTTACATTCTTGAACCGTGTGCGATAACGTACCTATCACAAACATATCGACAGATTAAATGTTGATTTCCACCTTTTTCACACGACTATAGCGGCCTAATCGTTTGGGGTGTGCATACAACCGGAAACGTTTTCCTTGGATTGACTGTGTGGGATGTACATACGAACGGAAACGTTTTCCCTGGATTGACTGTGTGGGTAGTACATACGAATGGAAACGTTTTCCCTGGAATGACTGTGTGGGATGTACATAAGAACGCAAACGTACTCCTTGGATTGATTGTGTGTGATATACATATGTACGGAAATGTTTTTCTGAGATTCATCGTGTGGAATGTACATACAGACAGAAACAATTGGGTTTCGATGCCTCGCCCGATCGCACACGAGCCAGCTTGTGTGCCAGGAGGGCCTATCCCCGACAATTTCTGGGTCACGTGGGAAGGACCCCCCTATCGCCCATACTCACTTAGCGACGGTTCCAAGTGCCATCGCGGAAAGGGGTTAAAAACCGTTTATATAGCACCGACATGTACCAGTGATTCCTATTGCAACAATAAGAACATTGATACGTCTCCGTCGTATCTATAATTTTTGATTGTTTCATGCCAATATTATACAACTTTCACATACTTTTGGCAACTTTTAATATGATTTATTGGACTAACCTATTGATCCAGTGCCCAGCGCCAGTTCCTTATCAAACGAAGTCCAAACACGATAAAAATTTACGGAGAATTATTTTTGGAATATATGTGATTTTTATGAGGTGGAATCAACGCAAACGGGGGACCATAGAGCCCACAATCCACCAGGGCACGCCATAGGCCCCAGCCGTGCCCTGGTGTCTTATGCCCTCCTCATAAGGCGGTTGAGGCTCTTCTTCTGGCGCAATAAAGATAATTTATGGAAAAAATCGTGTAAAAATTTCAGTGCAATCGGAGTTACGGATCTCCGTGAATTTAAGAAATCGTGAAGGGCCAGATCTGGGGAGCGCAAAACAGAAGAAAACAGAGAGGGAGATCCAATCTCGAAGGGGCTCCCGCCCCTCCGCTGCCATGGAGGCCATGGACCATAGGGAGAACCCTCCTCCCATCTAGGGGGGAGGCCAAGGAAGAAGAAGAAGGGGGGGTCTCTCCCCCTCTCTGCCGGTGGCGCTGGAGTGTCGCCGGGGCAAGGATCATGACTGCGATCTACATCAACAATCTTGCTACCGTTAACACCAACTTTCTCCCCCTCTATGTAGTGGTGTAACACCCCTTCTCTCCGCTGTAATCTCTACTTAAACATGGTGCTCAACTCCGTATATTATTTCCCAATGATATGTGGTTATCCTATGATGTTTGAGTAGATCTGTTTTGTCCTATGGGTTAATCGTGATCTTGGTTGGTATGATTGTACTCCCTCCGTTTCTAAATATAAGTCTTTGGAGAGATTCCACTATGGACCACATACGGAGCAAAATGAGTGAATCTACACACAAAATGCATCTATATACATCTGTATGTGGTCTATAGTGAAATACCTACAAAGACTTATATTTAGGAATGGAGGGAGTATATTTTATTTATGGTGCTTTCCTATGATGCCCTCCGTCTCGCGCAAATGTGAGGGGCCCCCGCTGTAGGGTGTTGCAATATGTTCATGGTTTCCTTATTGTCACTGTTGTGGGGGTGACAGTAGCCTAAAGGCGGATAAGTGGGTTATGGCGTATGGGAGTAAAGAGGACTTGATACTTAATGTTATTGTTGGGTTTAACGACCTTAATGATCTTTAGTAGTTGCGGATGCTTGCTAGGGGTCCAATCATAAGTGCATATGATCCAAGTAGAGAAAGTATGTTAGCTCATGCCTCTCCCTCATATAAAATTGCGAGACTGATTACCGGTACTTGTTATTGATTGTCTAGGGACAAATGACTATTTTTTGACAAAAGCTATCTACTTTTACTACTTTGCATTTCATTCGTGGTTTTATTCTCGCAAAATAATTTCACACTTGTTCTAGGTAAAGCAAACGATAAGTATGCGTAGAGTGGTATCGGTGTGGAACTTGAGGGAATATTTGTTCTACCTTTAGCTCCTCGTTGGGTTCGACACTCTTATTTATCGAAGAAAGTTACAAATGATCCCCTATACTTGTGGGTTATCAAGACCTTTTTCTGGCGTCGTTGCTGGGGAGCAATAGCGTGGGGTGAATGTTCTCGTGTGTGATTGCTTGCTTTGTCACCAAGTAGTTTTTATTTCCTGTAATAAGTTGTCCTATATATTTATGCAATAATCACAAATGGTGGTGTAAGAAAATCGTCAAAAATGTGCAAAACGTTTGCGATGACGGATGCATCAAACAAGGATCAAATTTTAGTTGCGTGTGCGATGCAGGGCATGCGGTTGGTCCAGTAGAACTGTTTGCGATGAGGAAGAACAATAGAAACGGGCAACCATATCAATGTGCGTGCGATATACGGCATACACTTCCCTCCGGTGAACTGTGTGCTATTAGGGAATGCAACAGAAACGGTCAGCCAGATCAAGGTGTGTGTGCTTTACGGCATACGGTTCACTCGGACAAACTATTTTCGATTAGGCAAGAGAATGGAAACGATGCATCTTAACATGATGTGTGTGATATGCGGCATTTGCGATCAGCAAAAAGAACACAAACGATTCATGTAAAACAGATGTGTGTGATACGCAGCAAACAGCCCACTCGGATGAACTGTTTGGGATGAGAAATTATAACACACACGGGTACTATAGTAAGCTCGTGTGTGATTCTATTCGTACAAAAAACTTTGAAAAATGCAAACTAGTTGCTTGTGGTGGCTAGGAGTATCGCACACGATGCGTGTGTGAGTACTCATGTGCAATGATTAGCAAGTTACACATAATGAATGGCTGCAAGGGTGATATGCTGATCATGGAGTCCGAGAAGACCGTCGTCGGAAGGCCGCCGGCTCAGCTTTTTAGCCTATATTTTATTATAATTGTATGCATAAGTAGGCCGTGAGTGTTTTGTGCCTTGCCACATGTGGCATTTTAAATTATCCTGAATATGTCAGACAATTATTAGCCGTTGTCATTGTAAATTTTCCTCAAAGGCGAGCAGAGCGTGCGTAGGGACGCCACGGTCCCATAGAAAAAAAAGAAAAAAAAGCAAGGACGCCACGACGAGCAACCACGTGGTCAACCTTCTGGCACCCCGTGGGAGACGCGACGGCGCATCCATAGGACAAGATGGTGATATCATGACCGTGTGTGATAGTGGGCAGACACGTACACGTACATCCCAGAACAAGGGCCCACGTTTCGGGCTTCCAGTGCATGGCATACGGTTGATCCAAAAGAACTGTTTGCGATGAGATAGAACAACAAAAACGGGGCTTTGTGGGCCCAGAACCATAAATAAATTTTGACTTTGTTTCTCATCACATTGCAGATAACAACGCAATAAGTAATTGCAAATCTGTTCACACAGATCAAACTAATATGTGTTCACACCGATCAAACTAATATGTGTTCACACTTAGCACTAAAAATGCGTTATATTGACTAGAGGGGGGGTGAATAGGAGATTTTTATGAATTCTTCACTGAGGAATTTGCTGGTGAGGAAATTCCTTAGCGAAGAACTACTTGCAGCGGAATAAGTACTCAAATGTAAACATAACAAAGCACAAGCATGGTCATCATAAAGGAATGAAGACAAGCACAGAGTACAGAAAGCGTAAACACAGGATAATACAGAAAGAAGACGGACAGACTGAAGAAATTGAACTGAGGAAATTGAGGAAGTCTTCACTCAAAGTCTTCAAACAGTTATGAACAAGCACACAACAACAGACTTGAGGAAATTAAAGAGTTGAGGAAATAGAACCAATAAGCTTGGTGAAGCCAATGATTTGGTAGACCCGTTACAACTGTTGTCTCAGTTGTATGTCTGGTTGGAGTGGCTGCTCTAGACCTTGACGCCTAACCGTCTGGAAGAAGCACAGTCTTCAAAGGTAACAAGCATCGGATCCACGCAGGATCAATTTCTTCAGTGATGCTCAATCACTTTGGGTTTGTAGGTGTTGGGTTTGGGTTTCCTCACTTGATGATTTTTGCTCAAAGTCCTCGGAGGATGGGATGCTCTTAAATGACAAGGGTCAGTTTCTCTCGGAGTAGCAAACCAGCTAGTGGTTGTAGGGGGCGGCTATTTATACCGTAGGGAGCCGCCCGACATGATAAGACATAAATGCCCTTCAATGATATGACCGTTAGGTGGGTAGATATTTTGGGAGAGCTGGCGCATAGCACAGCAACGGTCGGAATTTTGACTCTGAAATTCCTCAGGGCTATCATGTTCCTTACTGTGTAGGCAATCCGCACTGGCGAATTCCTAACTCCTTAGTCAGAACAAATTCCTCAGAGACCAGAAGAACTTCATCTCTGTCACTGAAGAATATGACTGAACTATATGAGATTTCCAATGGCTTCACTCGAAGGGATTGGTAGGTGTAGGATTTTGAGTTGAGCATCACTTGGAAATTTTTCCTTAGTATTTCCTCGACCCCCTTTAACAGTACGGTGTTTCCTATGACTCAAGAAAGAGAAAATGAAACTATAAAAACAAAAGTCTTCACGCTTCATGTTCCTCGAATGATTACCAAGTCTTCAAGGTCACACCAATTTCTTCACTTTCAAAGTCTTTAGAAAGTCTTCAGAAATCCAAAGTCTTCAGTCGAAGAACTTCATTTTTAGGGGTCGACTTTCTCTATAAATATCAAACTCCTCATAGACTTATATACCTGTGTACACTCACAAACGCATCAGTCCCTTAACCTATAGGTCTTCAATACACCAAAATCACTAAGGGGCACTAGATGCACCTACAATCTCACCCTTTTTGTGATTGATGACAATATATGTTAAGTTTTCAACGGGGATAAATATATGAAGTGTAAAAACTGATGTTGAGGAATTTGATTGCAAGATATAGAAGAACTCCCCTTGAAGATGTGCATAGTGAGGAATTTGCTTTTGAAGCAATGGTCACTTGAAGAGTATAATCATGGAGATCCTCCCCTATATCTTGTAATTCATACACGCATTTGACATATAATATGAAGAATTTGAAATGCATGATGAAATATGGTGACTGATGTAATTCAACATGCGTGCATTCAAATTAATGAGGAATAAGCATGCAGAAGAACTCAGCAAAAGTATCAGGCCACCATAGAGTTTAAGATTACAACTCGATCCAGCAAAGTCATCAAAAGAACGAGAGTTGTAACTTAGAAAAAAAACGCCCATATAAGATTGACCCACTTGATGACTAACTCCAATTTCCCCCCCTTTGTCATCGAATGACCAAAAGGGTTGAAAAATGAGAACTAACGCCCCTGAAGAATATCATAACGATGGAGGAGCGCCAGCATTGTCAGGATCTTGAGTCGTTGTAGGGCCTGCCGCAGTGTCGTCGAAGTCTTCGAACTCGTCCGTGTCGCGTGATGAAGAATATGAACTGGCCACCAAGGAAGGAACCTTGACCTTCTTGAATTTCTTCGGTGGAGCAGCAGACCAGTCAAAATCTTCCTTGAAGCCCATTTGCTTCAGATCTTCTTCGCCATAGAGATGTGACAGTATAGCCCAGGTGCGATCAAAAACTTCATCGAGGTAGTAATGGTTTTTCTTCACTACATTATGTGTAGAAGTCATGTTGTGAAGAATAGAGCTAAACTGACACTTAACCCATTTGTGGTTTCGATCCACCTTGTGGTGAAGACTTAGAAGCAGCTTACGGTCAGTCATCACACGAGGAGCAGTGGCTTGAGGATTTGGCTTAGATGTATTGGCAGCAGAATCATGAGTGACAGAGTCATCATTGGTTGAATAAGATGCAGCTTTGCAGAACTGACCATCCAATGGACGAATACCCTCATCGATAACAGCTGGTGCCTTGCCCTTCTCATCAGCTGATGAATATGTCCGCTTGAGGACTTCAATCAGGGGCAAGTAGCTGAGGTGATTCTGAAAGTCAGCTTTATAGTTGAGTGAAGACCTTGTTTTGAGGAATCTCATGATCCATGGTGCGTAAGGCTTCAGCTCAAATGGTGAGAGTGCAACATTCGCCAGAGTCCTCATGAAGAAATCATGATAATTAATAGGAATGCCATGCATAGCATATTCTTCATCATCCCAACAATTTCTTCATCGGATGAGTCATGGCCTTTGATAGGACTCATAGTCTTCGTCAGAATGCGATAGATGGTTCTTGGCACATAGAGCAATTCCTTCATGAGGAATTTGGTCCTTGGGGCTTGACCAGGCTTCAAAGGCGTCATGAGCACTTGCATGTAATGAGCAGTGAGTTCAGGATCATCATATAGACAACGAGCACCGTCAGGTGGAGGACTGATTTGCAGGGCCCGAAGCAATTCAGAGGCCGGTGCCTTATAGTGAGTGTTTTCGTTCATCCAGTCCAACACCCAAGAGTTGATGTCATCAGCTTCACCTGTGATGTGCAGCGTTGCATAGAACTGAAGAATGAGCTCTTCATTCCTGTTAACTATGTCTGAGCAAAAGTTGAGCAAGCCTGCATCATGAAGCATAATGAGGACTTGGGAGAAGCAAGGCATTGATTCCATATCCACGTGAGGAATATTCTCATGGTCGGCGACTTTATCCTTATTGAACAGCTGTGAAGAATAGAAGTTGGCCTGGCTGGCAGTCCAGAAACGCTTCCTTCTAAGACGAGCATTATCATAGGGGTTGAAGTCAGTGAAGAACACGTGCTCGCTGAAGAAATCATCAGCCTTGAATTTTTGCTTCTTTGAGAAGGGATCCTTTGGCTTGGGCTGAGGAGTGTCAGTCAATTGCAGCACTACCTTAGGAATCACAATCTCAGGATCTGCAGACTGAGGAATTTTAGGCTCTTCTTCAACAGCAGCCTGGGTCTTCAATTCTTCATTTACAATTTCTTCATCACTAGTGGCTGGAATGTCTTCATGAACAGACGGGGTTGCATGAGGTTCTTCAGATCCCATTTGTACTTCAGCAGCAGTTGGGGACCGAGGAATTTCTTGGAGAGGAGTGAACATTGGAGAGTTGGGGTGCTGACTTTCCCAAAAGTCATCATTTAGCACAGGTGTGGTACAACCAATGTCCACATCCTCATCTTCCATTTCTTCAATATCGGCCTCTTCAGCAGTGAACTGAGGCACATGCAAGGAGACGACTGGGGTTGAAGGGATTGCGTCCACTTTAATTTCTTCATCCAACTACTCTGATGAAGCAGCAGAACGATTTTCTTCATCTGATTCGCTAGGAATCACATAATCTTCACCAAAAGGAACAAGGTTCTTTGATGGCATGAATGAGACAGGAACGGCATCAATTGGGTTGTCAATTGAGCTAGTCAGAGGCTTCATCTTCTTCGGAGCTGAAGAATTTGATGAAGTTGACGCCTTCCTTTTCTTCACAGTTGCACGCTCTGTAGCCTTGGTCTTCTTCGCATCTGATGCAGATGGAAGGATCGGAGTTGGTGTTGGCTCAGGAGGTGCAGAGGACTTTGGTTCGGTTTCTTCAGGCACAACTGATGCAGTTGCCCTGACTTCTTCACTTTCTTCAGGCGCACCACTAGTGGATGCCCTGGCAATATCTTTAGTGACTGGAATGGAGTCATCAGCCCTGGTACTCTCATTTACTTCAGCAGCTTGATTGTCATCAGTGGTGCTGGCATGTTCTTCAGTGGGTTGAGCAGATGCATCAGCCGGTGTAACTTCAATGTGCACAGGAGCAGCAGCACTTGAAGTGAATTTCTTCGTCAGATTGACGAACCGGACCTTGGCACCCTTCCAATTAGCATAATACTGATTGAATTCATCACTCGGTTGCTTGATTTTAGCTTGCAAGGCAACGAGTTGATCAGGGGTAAGAGTGAGGACATTGTCCTTGAGGTAGCGCTGCTTCTTGTACTGCGCTTTCTTCAGCCTTCTGCCTTCTTCAAATTTCCACTTTTCTTCCTCAATGAAGGCAGTCAGAACATGACTTTGACCAGGAGTGAGGTTCATCTCTGGCAAAGGTGTGTTAGGGTCCTTGTGCCATAGGTCAATGAAGTCGAGGATCAACTTTGGATCCAATAGCAGTGGCACATTGCTGCCTTTGGCTCTAGCGGCCCTGGCCTGTCTGTCTCTGATGATTTCGGCAAGTTTTTCATCATCAGCCTCAACGTCATGAGAGGGCACTTGGAAGGTGACCTGCTTCTTGTGAGGACTTGGTCGAAGGCCTCGTCCAGCAGTGGCCTTTGTCTTCAGCAGAGAGGGGCTAGATGAGGAGCTTGCAGATGCTCCTGATGCAATAGAGATGCATGTGGTTCTTTGGCACATGGCGAGATGCACAGGTGCAGAGGATTTGGTCGGAGCAGCTGAAGACTTTGTCGGAGGAGCTGAGGACATTGAAGGAGGAGGAGCAGTTTGAGGAATTGGTCGTGAGGGCTTTGAAGAATCTGGCCTTGAGGGCATTGCTGAGGAACTTGGCCGTGAGGGCATTGAGGGAGAAGCACTTGACTTATGAGCAGGCTTCTTAGGCATCGCCTTCTTCGGCTGACTAGCAGAGGCCTCATCAGCGGTAGTAGGAGCAGCAGAGTCTGCATTGAATTTCCTCACTGCTTCCTTTGCTTGCTTGGCCAGTTTGGCCTGGCGCTTTGCCCATTCATCAGCATAGTCCTCACCGCACTTGAGGCTAGTGGGATCTGCCACTTGGCCTGGTGCCAATGGAGGTCTTGAGCATGGAGGGTTGAGAGCGAATTTCTTCATGTACTTGGGAGTAACATACCTGTACTCCCTCCATTCCCGTGCCCATCTCCTCTCTATCCTTTGAATGCGCACCTTGTGCTGATTTTTGTCCTCCTTGCCAAATTTGGCCACATCAGGAGTGCAGTATCCAGCATAAATGTCCTCAGGGATTTTGAAAGCAGTATTGACCTCGGGCCGCTTTCCACCCTTTTGTGGCTTCTTACCTTCAGCCATTTTCTTCAGCTGATGAATATGAACAACTGATGTTTCTGAAGAAGTGTGCAACTTTTCTTCGAGGAACGCTGCAAATGAGTAAAGTTGATGAGAACCTAGTGATTTAGCAGTGGACATTGGTACCTGTGAACAGAGTATGGTTGCGAGGAATTTGGAGAGGTCATATGCGTTCTCAGAAGGTTTTTTAGAAAGAATATGTTTGAGAAATTTGTCCACATGAGTCTTGAGGAATTTCACTAAGCGTTCTTTGTATTAGGTTCTAGAGTTGTATAGATTGAAATCCACACAATTGAGGAATCTTGAAGAAAATCGTTTCTTAGAGAAACGAATCAAGAGAAGATGATATGTGAGGTGTTCATGTGTGTGAAGATTTGAAGAATTAACACCTTTGAAGATTTTCAAGAAAACATATGAATCAAAGATGGTAGTAAAAGTAACTTTTAATTACCTGAGATGAAGAACACGACGAACTGGGAAGAGGAGATGCGAAGTTCGTCCGTTCAGATCTTCCACGCCCTAACTCGTCAGAGGAAGACGGCTACGGCGGCGGCGGAGTGAAGAAATCCACAACCGGCGCGAGTACGACGGCGACGAGGTCGAGGCAGTGAAGCTCTTCCTCACCGGCAACGATGAAGTAGCGGCGGTCTAGGGTTTGGGGAGCTCGAGCAAGAGTGAGAACGAGCGGAGTAAAAGAGAAGTGAGGAATAGGCAGGGGTATTTATAGCGGGAGTGAAAAACTGTACGCCCAAGGAAATCGGACTAACGTGCCCCTGGCCCTTCTCATTCGCTTGACATGTGTCACACACGTACTGAGAGGTGGCGATCGTGTAGGATCGTGGGTGAAAAGATAAGTATAGTCGTGGGATGCGGAACAGTTTGAGCGGCAAAGCCGAAAATTCAGATAAGATAAGTTAAAAGTTCCGTTCGCAATTTCTTCAGTTGTCAAGGACACAGTGAAGATTTTGAACGAGTTTCAAATAGAACGCACATGAAGAATTTGTGAACAGACTGGGTTGAGTTTAGCATAGAGGGGGAAGGGTCCGATCACATTCACTTAGCAGAAGAAATCAACTTGAAGAATTAGCCATAAGTGAATGTTGTAGAGGACATAAACTCCCACCGGATATATATATATATATATATACATACATACATATATATATATATATATATATATATATATATATATATATAAACGCTTATTCTGATAACACCTCCAGCTCCGCCGAGCCTCACCCACCTTCTCCTGGTTAACTCCCACCCCAACCCATGAACTCCACCTTCTTCCACCCCTAGCCGCCGGCGCGCGCAGCCCCTCTGATAGAGGCAAAGGTGTCCCGTCTTTCGATGAGATGATGGATATCTCTTTGGTGGAAGTCGACTTTGACGATCCGACTACGAACGTGCGAGGACGTCGCGCCTTAGCAATCGCTAAACCAACTCCGAGAGGCTATTGACCACGCCGGAGCACGATCAACCTGACCACGAAGGTCTATTTCCTGCAGGCAAACGAAGAACAAGCAAGAAACTGAGATTGCAATCTGGATATTGCGAATATAAGATGAAAGCTTTATTGATCAAGGTGGGGTTCTGTGACGCCTTTGTCTGGTCGTTGAACACAAACGAAGTACGCGAAGTTGCAGCTATGGCGAACCTTAATCTAAACAAAACCCAAAGTCTAAACGGTGCCCTAAGGGCTGTATATATGGAGGAAGAGGGGGGGGGGGAATTTCGTGGCCCTTTGTGGAGGGGTCCGAAATCAACCCTATCTCTTGTTTCCCCACACATACGGACTCTAAAAATAACCTATACTTATGTATTTCGAAATTACAAGGGCCTGGCTCAATAATAAGGTGACGCAGCACCTAGAATAGCCTCCGGATGAAATTTATGAAGTGGCATCTTGTATATTTCGTCCAAGGCTTCATGCACCCGTTATGGTGGCTTCAAAGTCCTGAAATCATCACTTGTAACTCCATTCTTGTTCCCCTTGCGCATGGCATCATCTCCATGCTTGTTCTTGCTCCAATGTTCATCCTTCTCCAAGCTAGGCCCTTCATTTGTAAGCAAAACAAATGTATCCAATTTAGGCAGCATCATATTCTCATGAACATTAGAATCATTACCAAGAAATGAAAGTACCTGATAACTTAATTGGCGTGCGTGAGCTCTAGTAATTGGTCCCGTATATGTAGCAGTAGGGGCTGTGGGTGTAACAATGGTATTGATGTCCTCATCATCCTCCCCTTCTTGAAACGAAGTCGTCCTCGACGGAAGCTCATCTTCCTCACCCAAATAAGGCTTCAAATCTGTAATGTTAAAAGTGGGACTAACCCCAAAATCTGCAGGCAGCTCAAGTTTATATGCATTATCATTTATTTTCTCTAACACCTTAAAGGGACCATCAACACGTGGCATTAGCTTTGATTTGCGCAAATCAGGAAATCTATCCTTACGCAAATGTAACCAAATAAGATCTCCAGGTGCAAACACAACATGTTTTCTACCCTTATCTCCAGCAAGTTTATATTTAGCATTCATACACTCAATGTTTTCCTTAGTTAACTCATGCATCTTTAAAATCAATTCAGCACGTTGTTTAGCATCAAAATTAACCTTCTCCGAAGATGGAAGAGGCAACAAATCAATAGGTGCATGAGGTAGGAAACCATACACAACTTCAAAAGGGCACATCTTAGTAGTAGAATGCAATGAACGATTATAAGAAAATTCAATATGAGGCAAGCATTCCTCCCACATTTTCTTATTATTCTTCAAAACAGCTCTAAGCATAGTAGACAAAGTTCTATTGACTACTTCAGTTTGTCCATCAGTTTGGGGGGTGACAAGTAGTACTAAAAAGCAGTTTAGTCCCCAACTTAGCCCATAAACATCTCCAAAAGTGGCTAAGAAATTTAGTATCATGATCTGAAACAATAGTATTTGGCACACCATGCAAGCGAATAATTTCATGAAAGAACAAACCAGCAACATTAACAGCATCGTCGCTTTTATGACATGGTATAAAGTGTGCCATTTTCGAGAATCTATCCACGACAACAAATATGCTATCCCTCCCCTTCTTTGTTCGAGGTAAACCTAAAACAAAGTCCATAGATATATCCTCCCAAGGAACACTAGGTACAGGCAAAGGCATATATAAACCATGAGTATTGAGTCGTGACTTAGCTTTTTGACATGTAGTGCAGCGAGCAATAAAACGCTCAACATCCCGTCTCATCTTTGGCCAAAAGAAATGTGTAGCAAGTACATCCTCCATCTTCTTCATGCCAAAGTGTCCCATTAATCCTCCTCCATGCGCCTCCTTCAACAACAAAAGACGAACGGAGCTAGCCAGAATGCATAGCTTGTTAGCATGAAACACAAATCCATCGTTAACGACAAACTTGTTCCACATTGTTCCTTCTTTACAATTCTGCATTACATCTTTAAAATCAGCATCATGCACATATTGATCTTTGATGGTCTCCAAACCAAATATTTTGAAGGCAAGTTGTGAAAGCATAGTATAGCGACGAGACAATGCATCAGCAATAACATTTTCTTTTCCCTTCTTGTGCTTAATGACATAAGGGAAAGTCTCAATGAATTCAACCCATTTAGCATGTCTACGATTCAGTTTAGCTTGACTTTTAATATGTTTCAAAGATTCATGATCAGAATGTATAACAAATTCTTTGGGCCATAAATAATGTTGCCATGTTTCTAAAGTCCGAACAAGAGCATATAATTCTTTATCATAAGTAGAATAATTCAGACTAGGCCCACTCAATTTTTCAGAAAAGTATGCAACAGGTTTGCCATCATGTAATAACACACCTCCTAATCCAATTCCACTAGCATCACATTCAAGCTCAAAAGTCTTATTAAAATCAGGAAGTTGGAGTAAAGGAGCATGTGTCAACTTATCTTTCAATACCGTGAAGGCTTCTTCCTGTGCGGTACCCCAAACAAAAGGCACATCCTTCTTTGTAAGCTCATTGAGAGGTGCAGCAATGGTGCTGAAATCTCTCACAAAACGCCTATAGAATCCAGCGAGGCCAAGAAAACTCCTCACTTGTCGGAACAAGAACATAGCCAAGAATCCAGCTTCAATCTTGGCTTTATCAACTTCAATTCCCTGCGGAGTAACAACATAGCCAAGAAAAGACACTCGGTCAGTGCAAAAGGTGCACTTCCCAAGGTTACCAAACAAACGTGCATCATGTAGAGCAATAAAAACAGCACATAAATGTTCTAAATATTCCTCCAAAGTTCTGCTATAAATCAATATGTCATCAAAGTAAACTACCACAAATCGTCCAATGAAAGCACGTAAAACTTCGTTCATTAATCTCATGAAAGTACTAGGTGCAGTAGTTAACCCAAAAGGCATGACTAACCACTCATATAATCCAAACTTAGTTTTAAATGCTGTTTTCCAGTCATCCCCCAGTTTCATACGAATTTGATGGTATCCACTACGCAAATCAACTTTGGAGAATATTGTAGAGCCACTCAATTCATCAAGCATATCATCTAGCCTAGGAATAGGATGACGATAACGAATAGTAATATTATTAATGCCTCTACAATCAACACACATACACGATGTACCATCCTTTTTCGGCACTAAAATAATAGGAATAGCACAAGGACTAAGGGATTCGCGTATATAACCTTTGTCGAGAAGCTCTTGTACTTGACGCATAATCTCCTTTGTCTCCTCTGGATTGGTACGATATGGTGCACGGTTGGGAAGCGATGCACCGGGAATTAAGTCAATTTGATGTTCAATCCCTCAAATAGGTGGTAATCCCAGTGGCACGTCTTGTGGAAAGACGTCAGTGTACTCCTACAAAATGTTAGTGACAGTAGGAGGCAAAGAGGAAGGAACGTCCTCAAATGAAAATAATGCCTCTTTGCACACAAAAGCATAGCAAACAGATTTGCTAAAATCTAGCTCATCAATATCAGATATAGAGGCAAGTAAACATGCACTTTTCAATTTAATTTCAGAAGCAACACTAGATGGTTTACTATTAGGCTTCATTTGTTGCTCAAATTCTTTTGCCACAATCTGATTTTCACTCTTATTTTTCTCCTGTTTTGCTTTATTAGCTCTATTAATATCATCTTTCAAAATGGAATCAGGAGTCATAGGAAGCAAAGTAATATTTTTATCCTTATGAACAAGAGTATAATGATTGTTTCTACCATGGTGTGCAGAATTTTTATCAAATTGCCATGGTCTACCAAGTAATAAGGAACATGCTTGCATAGGTACCACATCACAATCAACATAATCAGCATATGTAGAGATACTAAAATGCACACGAATAGTACGTGTTACCTTAACCTTGCCGCTGTTGTGGAACCATTGGATTAGTAAGGATGTAGATGTGGTCTTGTGGTGAGAGAAAGCTTCTCCACCATCTCCATGCTAGCCAAGTTGTTGCAGCTCCTTCCATCTATTATGACGCGCACAGAACGTTCCTTCACAACTCCATTGGTATGGAACAAATTGTGCCTCTGATTTTGCTCAGCTTGTGTGACCTGGACACTCAAAACACGTTGAGCAACTAAACATTCATACCTGTTAGCGTCTTCAGGAGCCATGTATTGCGTCTCATGATCAGAATCATCTCCACCATGTTCTTCACGTGTAATAAGAGCCAAAGTCTCCTCATCATAGTCACTAGCAGACTCATATCCACCACCCTCGGTAGCAATCATCACACGCGGAGATTTGCATTCTCTCACATAATGACCTCCTCCCTTACAACGACGACAAATAATATCACTTGTGTGCCCTGTTGATCCCATGGAAGAAGAAGAGCTCTGTGCAGGCCCGGCAGGTGCGCTCTTGGCAGATAATGGTGGTTGTGCCTGCTTTCTTGTATCACGGCTGGAGATGGCACCTGATAAAGTTGCTGGTGCAGTGGAAGTTGAAGATGCACGCGGTGTCCATGAGGAAGGTCGACCTACAGAAAAGTTAGTGCGCGCCACTGCTTGTCGATCCTGCACTTCACGTTCAGCTTTACAAGCAAGATGGAATAAACGAGTGATATTAGTATACTCCTTATACTCTAGAATGGCCCGAATCTCTCTATTTAATCCACCAATAAAACGTGCAAGCATAGCTTCATTCTCCTCAACAATACCACAGCGAATCATGCAAGTTTGTAATTCCTGATAATATTCTTCTACAGAATTTTTTCCTTGTCTTAAACGCTGCAATTTTTGAAGCAATTCATGTTGATAATATGGTGGAACCCAACGAGTACGCATAGCGGTTTTAAAAGAAGCCCAAGTAGCTGGAATAGGATATAATCTACAATGTTCAGACCACCATACACATGCAAAACTAGTGAAAGCACAAACAGCAGCAGCAACCCGTCTCTCCTCGGGATATTGCAAACATGTAAAACGTTGTTCAGTTTCTAATTCCCAAGTAAGATATATATCAGGAACATATCTACCCTCAAATGCTGGAATATTCAATTTCAGTTTAGGAACATGGTCATGATCTCGTACCTGAGGTGGTGGTGCAGGCCTACCATTGCGATTATATACCTAAGGTCGACCTGCTGGTGGTGGTGCTGGTGGCTGCACGTAGTTCTGATTTTGATCAACCTCATCCTCGTAATAGTCCTCCACCTCTGCAGTAACAGCAGGAGCTACAGAAACACCAACAGCAGTAGCAGCGGCACCAGAATTTTGTCCTGGCTCAATAGGAACACGCTGTGCTCGCCCTACTGTATCGCAACGTAGAACTGGTTGTGGGAGACATTTGAGTAATTCATCAAACTTGGCGTCCAACTTGGTGTCAATTGTCTTCTCAATGTCATCCATCCTCTCCAATGCCTTTCCAAAACTGGCCATCATGTCTTCCACCTGTTGACCCAACATTTGATGAAACTTATCATGAAGATCCATGTTCGTCATGTTCTCCCAGTCAATCTCATCGGCTTGTGATCTAGGCATGGTTAGCAGCAATAGAAACACAAAATAATATGATTCTACAGACTACTAGGAAATGGTGGTGGTGGTGGTGTGTCACAAATCTTTCAAGCGAATCTCAAATTCTTACCAGTTCTTACCCAGCAGCAGGTGGTGATCGGCAACCGTTGTAGTCAAAACTCTCAAAGCTTGGATAGAGCGATTACCAGGGAGAATCAAACGCATGATGTAGATGTATGTGGAGCTGGGAAGGCTTATAATATGGTAGCAAAAAGGGTCAGCAATAATCAATTCAGAGATGCAAAGTTGAATAAACGCTCAACGACGGTACTGTGCTGGTCCTAGGCTAGACTGTGCTAGAGACGCGAGCCTAGAACACTAACAAAATCACGACGCTGCACGTAAACAAGGGACGAGCACACTCTGAATTTTTTTTCTCTTTTTTTTCACTTTTTTTCTCTCCCTTTTCCTCTTTTTGATTTTGCTCTGCAAAAATTTTTTGTTGAAAAAGTCTACAAATGGTCTAGAAACTGCATAGCCAGAATTTTCCAGACTTGGAGCTATTTTTTTGAAATTGGAGCTATTTTTCTACTGTGGGTAACACGAAAGTTTCGGAGTCCTTCTCTATCACGACTCGGAGTATGGCGTGATCTGGAAGTCGAAAACAAAGCAACAATTACTGGACTCGGACTAGGACTGGTGGCGGAGATGAATCTGGGGGAACTCGAACTGGTGGCGGAGGTGAATCTGGTGGAACTCGGACTGGTGGCAGATATATGTTACAGGTGGACTCGGATTGGCGTGATGGAGGTGGATATGTGGTATATGGCTGTGGTAATGTCGATGGTGGTAGATGGCAGCGGTGATGACGATGGTGGTATATGGCAGCGGTGATGACGATGGTGGTATATGGCAGCGGTGATGATGGTGGTGGTATATGGCAGCGATGATGGTGATGATGCGGCAGCGGCGTGACAACTTGTGAACAGAACTCGAAACTCTAAAGGACTAGACACTAAAGACCAGCAACTAGACATGACGATGCAACCGCAAATTCAACAACACAAATACAGAAAAGATTAGGCAATGGCTCAGACTGGTTCGGATATGATGAACTAACCCTAATTTTTTTGTGGCTTTTTTGTGGACTATAGGTATGAAGAATAGACTCGATCTAAACTACGAAAAACTGTAGAATCTCACCGAGCAACCTGGAAATCTGATACCACTTGAAAGAGGCAAAGGTGTACCGTCTTTCGATGAGATGACGGATATCGCTTTGGTGGAAGTAGACTTTGACGATCCGACTATGAACGTGCGAGGACGTCGCGCCTTAGCAATCGCTAAACCAACTCCGAGAGGTTATTGACCACGCCGGAGCACGATCAACCTGACCACGAAGGTTTGTTTCCTGCAGGCAAACGAAGAACAAGCAAGAAACTAAGATTGCAATCTGGATATTGCGAATATAAGATGAAAGCTTTATTGATCAAGGTGGGGTTCTGTGACGCCTTTGTTTGGTCGTTGAACACAAACGAAGTACGCGAAGTTGCAGCTATGGCGAACTTTAATCTAAACAAAACCCAAAGTCTAAACGGTGCCCTAAGGGCTGTATATATGGAGGAAGAGGGGGGGAATTTCGTGGCCCTTGGTGGAGGGGTCCGAAATCAACCCTATCTCTTGTTTCCCCACACATACAGACTCTAAAAATAGCCTATACTTATGTATTTCGAAATTACAAGGGCCTGGCCCGATAATAAGGTGACGCAGCACCTAGAATAGCCTCGGGACAAAATTTCTGAAGTGGCATCTTGTATATTTCGTCCAAGGCTTCATGCACCCATTATGGTGGCTTCAAAGTCCTGAAATCATCACTTGTAACTCCGTTCTTGTTCCCCTTGCGCATGGCATCATCTCCATGCTTGTTTTTGCTCCAATGTTCATCCTTCTCCAAGCTAGGCCCTTCATTTGTAAGCAAAACAAATGTATCCAATTTAGGCAGCATCATATTCTCATGAACATTAGAATCATTACCAAGAAACGAAAGTACCTGATAACTTAATTGGCGTGCGCGAGCTCCAGTAATTGGTCCCGTATATGCAG
>NC_057813.1:325751333-325778104 GCF_018294505.1 Triticum aestivum
ATGACCGTCCTCCCCGCCGGCCGCGCCCCCCCTCGCATATCGCCCGCCACCCGGATGCGCCGTGAGCCTGGGCAACATCCTCCGCCCCTCCTCCAGCCGGCCCGCGCTGTCGCGCGCCCTTCCAGCAGGGCCACCATTGCCGGATCCGGCCGCCAACAAACCCCACGTTAGATCCAGTTGCAGAGGGACCGACGCACCTCTGCGTCCCCACCACCACCATCGTCCATCGGGCCTGATTCACTAGCGCCGAGGAGGAAGGCTCTGTCTACGGAGAAGGCGGCGGTGAGGGTGCAGCCGGGGGCGTGCGGGCTGCTGGCGGGTGGGGATGATGCAGGAGGTGCACGCGGTGGAGCGGGAGGCAGAGGCGGTGTCCACGAGGCAAGGCTGTCCACCATCCTACCCTCCGCCTCAGACACGACGGTGGCTTCTCACCGGCGCCTCATCTCCTCCCATGGCCTCTGACATTCTGCAGCGCTGCTCTGCAGTTTGGCTGCTGGTGGCAAGCGGTTTCATTTGCCCTAGAACACGGTCTAGTAGCTCATCTTGTGTAGTTCCTTGGAGACGAGCTCCACCACGACGACGGCCGTGCCTCACCTCGCCAGCTCCAGGACGCTCTCTGCTCCATCTTGTGCGCTTAACTGATGAGGTAGAATTAGGTACAGTTTGCATTTCGGTGCCAAGCCCATGCAGTCCACTGTCCACATGTGCTTTTTCAGATATTTGTTTTGCATTCGTCTGGAGTTTCTCAAGAAGTTCTTTTTGTTCTTTGATGTGTAAGATAAAAGCAGAAACTATGTAGTTCATCGGCCCAGTGCTTACGGTTTGTTTCTTCTCGCGCCTCGTTTTGCTTGTGTCATGTGCGTGCCCTTAACCAACGCTAGCCCTGGCTTGGTTGGCATTTTGCATTCATTAATTTCCTCTATTCTTGCAGTTCCTGCGGCCAGGAGCAGCGTCACCAACACCAGTCGGAGGCCTTTCGTCACCGCCGTGGTCGCCGGCGAGCTCTCCGAGGCATGGCCGTGCGCCTGCGGCCAAGCATGAGACATGGAGGCGACCGTCTTGATCCTGAAGGTGTTCAGAGGCTACCTAGCATGATTTCCCTCTCCATGCTTCTCCCAAACAAAGATCAAACTGAATTTTGCGATGAACATGCTGCTGCACATACGTACAGAAAAAGGCTTTAAGCATTCACTGTTTTTTGGTTTAACATATCAAAAGAGTTGGCAATTCATTATTACTTGTTTGAGGTTCATTATTTATTTTGCCTCACTGAGATGTTCGCTTTTATAGTTTTATTCGGTGCAGGTCACTAAAAGGAAAGTATTAGTGGTGGTCGCGACGGCCCCATGGCCCCATGCGATTCAGTTGCCGCTGGAGTTTCCTGTATAGTTTTCTTATTTTTGCTTCACTGCCAGCAAACAGTCAAAAAGATTAGTGCACCGCATGCTGTTATTGTTTGTTCTTTTAGTCCAGTTTCATTATTTTTGCCGAGAGAAAGAATACCAGCAAAAATAAAGAGGAAATGAGTGCAGTTCACACCTGTTTCAGGCAGAAGGGCAATGCAGTGCGCTGCGGCAAGAAGCTTACTTTTTGCGTTTTTCAGAATTTGGACCTACAATTTGGTTGCATTTCAATGTAGTGTGGTTCCAGTTTGGGTGCCTCCAGGCTCCAGCTCGTGAAAGATGTTGGTTCAGTTTGGTTCCCTTCCTCACGTCTTTGTGACTGGCCTGAAGCTTGCCTGATACTAGCATGGAGATTGTTTGGATGGTGTCCTGAGTAATAGAAAGCTTGCCTGGCCTGGAGCATCTGACATATTAATTAGCCTAGCTAGAGCACTAGGCACTTTCATTAGCCTGGCCCAGGCGTCCCCTTTCTTGTGCCTGACGTGCTAAAAGTAGTAGCCTGGGAATATTTAATGCCTAGAAGCAGTACGGTCTGCTATTTGTAAATATTTTAAACACTCAACAGGCAGCAGCATGCAAGGATGCAATCCAAACACCCACGCAACAGGCTAGCCTGGTCAGGAAAAATTTTCCATCGGTCCAGGCACTATCCAGGCAGCTGATTCTCTCAGGCACATTGTTCAGGCCTTGAACTAAACTGGCCCGTCAGTTTTCCAACGAGCATGAGCTGGTGTGCGGGCAAGCGTGGCGTGCAGTTCAGTGGTACGCGACTTGCGGCTCTTTTTTTTTCTTGCAGTGAGTTTCTGTAGTTTGGTCACCCTATCCAGCGAACCTAGTGTAGCTCTCATGCTCATCCTCCTTGCGCTCGCTAGCGCCATAAGTTCAATGGCAGCGGAAGCCCACAAGACATGGTGACCATAGTGCAGTACATCGTCGCCCACAAAAAGACATGGTGACCATACTGTTGTACACCATCATTGACATTTGTCGTTTTGCAGCTCGCTCATTTATAGTTTGTTTCTAGGAATCAATTGTAGTTCACTCAGTAAAGAAAATAAAGAGAACGTCGTTGTTCATTTGAAGTTCATTTTGTTGTTTATGAGAAACTCGGAGAGAAAAAGGGTACTGCGTAGTGCATTTGAAGTTCATTTTGCAGTAAGAAAAATGGATGGTAATTTGCATTAGCAAGTCTTTGCCTAGTGCAGTACAGTTGGGTACTCCGTCGTTGATTCTGCTATGTAATGGATGGCTGTGTAAAAATAATGAATGGCTATGTATGTTTTGAAGCTCACTTTGTTCTCTCACGAAGTTCGCCATAAAACTCCTTCGTCGTTCACTTGGTGATCCGAAACAAAAGCACCTCGGAAAGCAGCTCACTTCTCGTTACATGTGGTTCACTTGCTCAGTCCCCGCAGTCCACTCGCTCGGTCTGTGCACGTAAAAAATATTGAGTTTGGAAAAATCTCAAGCGGTTCACTTTTGGTAGTGTCGCGACCCGTTTACGGTAGTCTCGAGGTTCACTTTTCATAGTATGGCGGTTAACCAACACTCGACGTGAAGTGCACTCCACCTCGTCTTCGAAAATTTATGTCTCGCAAAAAATAAATCATGTCGTTCTCTAACCGGTCTGATGCAGTGCGGTTTTTCGTCCGATGCAGTGCGGTTTTCAGTCGGATGAAGTACACACGTCGAATTGGGTGTTGCGAAAAACAGTGTCCGCATTTCGGTAAATTCGAAATTCCTCTTAAACCATAAAGAATTAGAGAGTGTTCTACATGAAAAAGTTGCGCCTCGTTGATATCTTTCCAACGGAGTATAATTTGAATCATTTCGACCAGCGGTTTGTAAAAAATTCGCGAAAAACGACAGCTGCCACTCATTATCAGCCACACCATTTTCAAAATTAACTAAAAACTATAAGGAATATGAAAAACATTTCAACATATGAAAGCCGCGGCTCGTCCGTAGCTTTCCAACGGCGTATCACACGCCTCATTTCGACAAACGGTACAAAATCTGGAGCGAAAACAGTACCGAAAATTTGAATTTTTTTGAAAAACTGAATTCCGCGATTTAGTAAATTTGAAACTGCTCTTAAACCGTAACGAATTAGAGAAAATGATAGATATGAAAAAGATGCGCATCGAGGATATCTTTCCAACGGTGTATCATTTGCTTCGTTCCGACAAGCGGTTTAGAAAAAATCGCGAAAAAACGCTCGCTGCCACACGTCATGGGCCGCACCATTTTTAAAACTGCTCTTAAACCGTTTGGAATCTCGAAAAGTGTTCAACATGTAGAATTTGAGCCTAATCCATAGCTTTTCAACGGTATATTACATGCCTCATTCTGATAAACGATTAAAAAACTACAGCGAAAACAGTACCAAAAAAACAACGCATGCAGTTTTTTTCCGTCAAGAAGTTCACTCGTGTGAGTACTGCAACACACTTGGTTCAAAGAATAACGTGCACTTGCGTTGAGCGTGCAGTGCGGAAGTGTTATCAGAATAATTATTCTGCTAATATTAGCAGAATAGACCGTTTGTGTATATCACGAAGAAAATGATGACGAATCTGGATGTGCTTTGTCTTCGAGTGCTGAACTGGGTTATGAGCAATCTTGATAGCACTCTCATTGTCGCAGTAGAGAGGCACATTCTTCACGTTGACGTCATAGTCCTTGAGTGTTTGCTTCATCCATAGTAATTGAGCACAGCACGATCCAGCAGCAATGTACTCAGCTTCTGCAGTGGAGAGTGATACGCAGTTCTGTTTCTTCGAGGACCAACAGACCAAGGATCGTCCGAGGAAATGGCATGTGCCTGACGTTGACTTGCGGTCCACATGATCACCAGCATAGTCAGAGTCTGAATATCCAATGAGATCAAATGAAGAGCCCTTGGGATACCATAATCCAAGTGTTGGTGTGTGAGCTAGATATCGAAGAATATGCTTCACAACCTTATGGTGTGATTCCTTCGGTGTAGCTTGAAATCGGGCACACATGCAAACACTAAGCATAATATCCGGCCTAGATGCACATAAGTACAATAAAGAGCCAATCATGGAGCGGTATACCATTTGATCGAAGCCTTTACCATTTTCATCAGTGCATAGATGGCCATTTGTGGGCATTGGAATTTTGACCCCTTTGCAATCTTGCATGCCGAATTTCCTCAATATGTCCTTGAGGTATTTCTCCTGAGATATGAATATGCCATTGCACCGTTGACGAATTTGAAGACCTAAAAAGAATTTCAATTCTCCCATCATAGACATTTGATATTCTTCACTCATCATATAGGCAAATTCATCACTGTATCGTTGGTTAGTACAGCCAAAAATGATATCATCAACATAAATTTGGCACACAAACAATTCACCATCATAAGATTTGGTGAAAAGAGTTGGGTCGAGTGAACCGGGTTTGAAGCCTTTCTTCATGAGGAATTCATTCAAAGTATCATACCACGCCCGAGGGGCCTGCTTGAGGCCATACATGGCCTTATTGAGTCTGATGACTTTGTCAGGATGCTTTGGATCTTCAAAACCTGGGGGTTGAGCAACATATACTTCTTCCTCAAGCTTACCATTGAGGAATGCACTTTTCACGTCCATTTGTTATAAGATAATATCATGATGGTTAGCATAAGCAAGTAATATGTGAATAGCCTCGAGTCTAGCAACAGGTGCAAAAGTTTCATTGAAGTCAATTCCTTCAACCTGTGTGTAGCCTTGAGCTACAAGCCGTGCCTTATTCCTCACCACAAGGCCATTTTCATCTTGCTTGTTGCGGTAGATCCACTTAGTGCCAATAATGTTGTGCTTGCGAGGATCTGCACGTTTGACCAGTTCCCAGACGTTGTTGAGCTCGAACTGATGTAATTTTTCTTGCATAGCTTGAATCCACTCAAGCTCCAGAAATGCTTCATCTACCTTAGTGGGTTCTATGATAGAGACAAAAGCAAAGTGCCCACAAAAGTTAGACAAATGTGAAGATTTTGAGCATGTGAGAGGACCTGGTGCTTCAATGTCATCGATGATCTTCTTGATTTGCACTTCGTTTGCAATGCGAGGATGAGCGGGTTGCCTTCTAGGAATTTGATCCGCATTTCCTTCAGGAACATTTTCCCGAGCACCATTTTCTTCAGGTGCGCTAGCTCGACGTTCATCACGTTCTGGAATGAATTCTTCAGTAGATTCTTCGGTGGGAATGACATCCTCAGTAGCCTTGAACTTGATAGATTCCTCAGCTGCTGGTTCATCTAACACAGATGGTAGGTGCTCTCTTTGCGAGACATTAGTTTCATCGAACCGCACATCTACAGTTTCAACAACCTTGTGAAGAACGTTGTTGAAGACTTTGTAGGTGTGCGAGTCCTTTCTGTAACCAAGCATGAAACCCTCATGTGCTTTCGGTGCAAATTTAGAATTGTGATGAGGATATCTAATCCAACATTTAGCACCGAAGGCTTTGAAGTAACTTACATTGGGTTTCTTGTCAGTGAGGAGTTCATAAGCTGTCTTCTTGAAGAATTTGTGAAGATATACTCTGTTGATGATGTGGCACGCAGTATCAATAGCCTCAATCCAGAAGTGACGAGGTGTCTTGTATTCATCAAGCATAGTGCGAGCCATCTCAACAAGAGTTCTGTTCTTGCGCTCCGCGACGCCATTCTACTGAGGAGTATAAGGAGCAGATAACTCATTAGTAATACCAAGTTCATCAAGATAGTCATCTAGACCAGAATTCTTGAACTCAGTCACATTGTCACTTCTGATGTGCTTGATCTTCACACCAAAGTTGGTTGAAGCCCTCAAGAAAAATCGTTTGAAGACTTCCTGCACCTCATGTTTGTAAGTGACAATGTGCACCCATGTGTAACTAGAATAATCATCAACAATAACAAATCCATATAGAGATGCATCATTTGTAACAGCAGAATAATGATTAGGACTGAAGAGATCCATGTGAAGGAATTCAAATCGTCGGAGTGGTGGTCATGATAGTCTTTGCTGGATGCTTGGCCTTTGTCATCTTTCTAGCTTCACAGGCTCCGCATAAGTGATCCTTGAGGAATTTGACATTCTCAATGCCAAGGACATGATTATTTTTCGCAAGCGTGTGCAAATTCCTCATGCCAGCATGACCAAGTCGTCGGTGCCATAGCCAGCCTTCTGAAGCTTTTGCAAGTAGGCATACGGCTGGTTGTGGTCCTATAGAGAAATCAACAATGTACAAGTCTCCTCTCCTAAAGCCTTCGAAGACTTTGGAATTGTCAGCTTCCATGATCACAATGCAACGATATTTGCCAAAGACAACAACCATATCAAGATCACAAAGCATCAAGACAGACATGAGGTTGTATCCTAAGGATTCGACAAGCATGACTTTGTCCATGTGTCCATCTTTCGAGATCGCAACCTTACCTAGACCCAATACCTAACTTTTTCCTTTGTCAGCGAAGATGATATGCTTCAGATGCGACGGTGATAGAGGAGCATCCATCAATAGATTCTTGTCACCAGTCATGTGATTTGTACATCCACTATCGAGGACCCACTCATTGGCTTTGGGTTGATCATCCTGCAGATGAATTAGTGCAACTTACGAATTCATATACTTCATCAGTGAAGAATATGTCATCAATATCATCAGATCAATTTCATCAAGCAATAGAATAGATAAGACAGTATGAGGATGTGTGAAATGAAGGTTCATTTCATCATGATTAGCCTGCGTCCTTTCAGGCAATGTTCAGGTGTCCAGCAAATTCCTCACACGTTTTAAGCACGTCTGGAGACCTGACCATGCATAAGAGATTAGTTCTTTTTCTTCACCACCCACATCTGAAGGGGTGGCAAAGAATTCATCACTCTGCAAGCACCATATGAGAAAGGTGGCATAGAAGCCATTCCACTTTGTTTCACATAAGAGAGGTTAGGGTAAGCATATGAATAAGTAGAGAAATTCTTCGAGGACTTATGAACATAATGATTAGAAGAATAATGCTCATATTCATATCCCTTAGCTCTACCCTACGAAACAGAGGGGTTAGCACGATGATGGTCATCTGAGGACTTTGATCCTATTGAGGAATTTGATCCACGTGAGGAATTTGGTCCGTATGAGGACTTAGATCCATATGAAGAATTTGATCTGGAGTTCCTATTCTTCACAGGTGGTGTGATGAGGACATTCACCTAAAGACTTTCAAGGAAACTCTTGGGAACCCAGATTTTCTTCATAGGGGAACCGTTCCTGCAGTTAGTGCCAACATATCTAGCAAATACTTCACCATTTTGATTTTTGAACAGTTTATAGTTGGAGTCAAATGACTCATTAGAAGAATGAGGAGATTCACATGTAAAGCCAGATAAATTGGATGGATCAACTGGAGGTCCCTTTGCAGCAACCCATGAGGTTTTGGGGTAATGCTCAGGCTTCCAATATGTTCCATCAGCATTGAGTTTCCTCTCAAAGGCAATACCCTCTTTCCTAGGGTTTCTGTTGAGGATCTGCTTTTTGAGCACATCACAAAGAGTCTGATGCCCTTTAGGCTTTTGTACATGCCTGTCATGTACAATTCCTTCAGCCCTGCATCATCAGTGATACTAGCAATGTCCTCAGATAAGGAATTAGTGATAGCAGAGACAGATAAAGAAGTTGTAGCATTAGAAGCATTTGAACATTCAGGTGAAGAATTAGCAGTTTCACGTTCAATGCACTTCAGACATGGAGGAACAAATTCTTCCTGAGTAGCGCTGATTTGTTGAGCAAGTAATGAATCGCGCTCCTTCAGAAGATCTTCATAATCCACTCTTAGCTTCTCAAGATCTTGCTTTCTTTGAAGAGATTCAGAAGAAAGCTTCTCGTGATCAGATAAGAGAGTGTTATGATGACCTTGAAGGGTGTCAAACTTGGACTGAAATATCTGAACACTCTCAGCCAAAGCTTTTGACTGATCCCTTTCTTCACCCAACATATCATCGCTCTTATTTAGCATGTATTGAACTTTTTCCAAAGCTCTTTGTTGTTTAGTGGCAAGGGAAGAAAGTTTGACATAGCTGGGGCCAAATTCATCACCTGATTCATCATCACTAGATTCGGAAAGGTAGCATTCAGTTACCTTGGCACCCTCTGCCATAAGGCACGGTGAAGAGGATGACGATTCAGGTGCGAAAGTCATCTCCTTGAGAGAATCCTTGTAATCCTCAAACCAAGGATCATGACGAGTATGATGACCTTCGTAGACCTCAGAGAGTCGGTCCCAGATTAGCTTCGCGTGATTGAGATGCATGACGTTCCTTAACTGATTTCGGGACAGACATGATCAGATGACATCCTGTGCTGTGAGGTTGAGTAGAGTGTAGTTGTGAATGTCATCAGCCTCCGCCATCTTGCATAGATAGGTAAGACCAATCTCAGTGACGGTCCATAGTTCGTTGTCCATAGCCATGAGTCGCTTCTTCATCATGGCATTCCACCGAGGATACTCATGACCGTCAAAGATGGGGCAAGATACGTTCCTCAATCCTGCAGTCGACATAACTAAAACTCCAGGCGGTTAAACCAAAATCACACAGACCAAGGGAGTACCTCGCTCTGCTACCAATTGAAAGTGCGTTATATCGACTAGAGGGGGGTGAATAGGCGATTTTTATGAATTCTTCACTAAGGAATTTGCTGGTGAGGAAATTCCTTAGTGAAGAACTACTTGCAGTGGAATAAGTACTCGAATGTAAACATAACAAAACACAAGCATGGTCATCATAAAGTAATGAAGACAAGCACATAGTATAGAAAGCGTAAACACAGGATAATACAGAAAGAAGACGGACAAACTGAAGAAATTGAACTGAGGAAATTGAGAAAGTCTTCAGTCAAAGTCTTCAAACAGTTATGACCAAGCACACAACAAAAAACATGAGGAAATGAAAGAGTTTAGGAAATAGAACCAGTAAGCTTGGTGAAGCCAATGATTTGGTAGACCAGTTCCAAATGTTGTCTCAGTTGTACGTCTGGTTGGAGTGGCTGAGTAGTTAAACTCGAGGACACACAGTCCTCACCGTATTCTCCTTGAGATAAGGTCACACAGACCTCGCCCAAACACTCATGGTAAGTCTTCAGGTGACTTCCAAACCTTCACAGACTAGGTCACTCGGCGATCCACAATTCCTCTTGGATGCTCTAGACCTTGATGCCTAATCGTCTGGAAGAAGCATAGTCTTCAAAGGTAACAAGCGTCGGATCCACGCAGGATCAATCTCTTCAATGATGCTCAATCACTTTGGGTTTGTAGGTGTTGGGTTTGGGTTTCCTCACTTGATGATTTTCGCTCAAAGTCCTCGGAGGATGGGAAGCTCTTAAATGACAAGTGTCAGTTTCTCTTGGAGCAGCCAACCAGCTAGTGGTTGTAGGGGGCGGCTATTTATAGCCTAGGGAGCAGCCCAACATGATAAGACAAAAATGCCCTTCAATGATATGACCGTTAGGTGGGTAGATATTTTGGGACAGCTGGCGCATAGCACAGCAACGGTCGGAATTTTGACTCTCAAATTCCTCAGGGCTATCATGTTCCTCACTGTGTAGGCAATCCGCACTGGCGAATTCCTAACTCCTCAGTCAGAACAAATTCCTTAGAGACTAGAAGAACTTCGTATGTGTCACTAAAGAATATGACTGAACTGTATGAGATTTCCAATGGCTTCACTCGAAGGGATTGGTAGGTGTAGGATTTTGAGTTGAGCATCACTTGGAAATTTTTCCTTAGTATTTCCTCGACCCCCTTTAACAGTACGGTGTTTCCTATGACTCAAGAAAGTGAAAATGGAACTATAAAAACAAAAGTCTTCACGCTTCATGTTCCTCGAATGATTACCAAGTCTTCGAGGTCACACCAGTTTCTTCACTTTCAAAGTCTTTAGAAAGTCTTCAGAAATCCAAAGTCTTCAGTCGAAGAACTTCATTTTTAGGGGTCGACTTTCTTTGTAAATATCAAAATCCACATAGACATATATACCTGTGTACACTCATAAACGCATCAGTCCCTTAACCTATAAGTCTTCAATACACCAAAATCACTAAGGGGCACTAGATGCACTTACAAGCACCGGGCTATAAAAACTGCCCACTCGAAAATTACTTCACAGTTCCTCTGCTCATCACCTACAAATCTGGTCTTTCCTGTCAAGTCGTTCCGCCATGACCGGTAGGAGGAGTTTCGGGTGGGCATATAAACAGACAGCAAAGACCAAGGCTGCGGAAGCACTAGAGAGGTCCCGCTGCGAAGCGGCAGCCACAACAGAGATGTCCCGGCGCACCGTGGAGCCCTTGAACGAGCTCTCACAGGCACACGAGGGCTCTCACAAGCGCACTTGCCACGTCGGTGATCATGACAAGTTGGGGTTGCTGAAGTCCTTGTCCGGCGATGACGACATTCTCTCTGGCATCATTAAGCAGCAGGAGCTGGTCGACGACTTGATGAAGCTGCTCGAGATCAGCGATGCCTCGGTTGACAAGGTGACCGGCATCATCGAGCAACTCATGGGTGACAATGCGAAGCTCCTCAAGGCTCTCACTGAGAAGGATGAGGAGGCCGCCGACTGGAAGATGCTGCATGAGCAGAGCAGTGCCTCGGGGATGATGCTGACAACGGTCGTCGAGGAACTGATGGATGACTTGAGAAAGCTCCAGATCGAGCGCGAGCAGGAGGTGGAGGAATCTATGGCTGCTTTGAAGCAAAGCCGTATGGAATTGAGGAAGGAGCTGGAGGATGTCATCGCCCGGCGATCCATCGAAGAGTACATACAGTAGCGATCTAGATCATTGTCTACGATTTCCTTCTTCTCTTGCCCCCGTGTCTTCCGGACTTTGCCGTATGTGGCATTTAAAATTATCCAAAATATGTAAGATAATTATTATCTCTGCTGTTGTAAATTTGTCATCGTAATATCCGTTGACATTTTATTTGTCGTCGTATTATATGTTGCCCTATGTGGCAATTTAAATTAGGCTGGAATACGAGTTGAAAACACGAACAAAGAAAATGCTGCCATGGGATCACAACCAAACACCCTCTGTCCACCCCTAAAAAAAACCTCCGTCCAGGCGCTTTAATTAACCCATTAATGGTGAAGTTTTAAGCGAGGCGGGCGGCGGCTGGTGAATGGAGGTCAAAGATCTCGCTTCTTGGTGAGCATGGGCGGCCCTGCTGCTCGCATGTGTCCCGTCGAGCCTACGAGGTGGACAGGATGCAAGCCTCCTATCGAGCCTGTGAGGCGGACTGCTCGCACGCGTCCCGTCGCGCCTGCATGGCGGACTTCTCGCGCTCGTCCCGTCTAATCAAACATCTACATGCACGCCACTGAGTATGGTTAAATATTGACGCGGTTCACATAATACAACTGTTTGTGATATTAACAAGTCAGCTTATTGTTTCAAAAAGGACTTCGTTGGCTACTAATGTGTGCGCCTCTTCTCAAACTGGACGGGTTTTTTTTACCACGGCATATATGTGCCATGTCATGAAACCATGCCAAGTTTCATGTTTTTGGGCGAGTTTTTGATTTACTAGGTTTTAAAAACCAAGGTTCTCAATGTTTCAAGATGACGACAAGTTTGTAATTCATTCTCGTTCCTTAAATGAGACCTAAACATGCACCCAATGACACATGTACGATTTCCCACCCATTTTGCTTCACTGGAGCATGTGCTTGTAGTTCAAATTTGTTAATGCGTAGAAAACTTAATTAGCAATATATAAAATGGCCAAACGAACCCTAAATAGTTTCAAATTTCGGCACGACACTCCTGTTATTCTATGTTGCCTGTAGAAAACAAAGTTCAAGGCGTGAAGAGACAACGATTATTGTTTCGCCCACCGAAACCACGAGGGTTGCGAGAAGCTTCGGTTTGTAAGAGGCTTGTAATATAGCTTCGCCCAAACTGGACAATTATATGTACCATGTAGTGACACCCTGCCAAGTTTCATGATTTTCTAGTGAGTTTTGGATTTACACAGATTTATAAACCGAGATTCGCAGTGTTTGTGGCCAACGCAGGACGGTGAGACGGTTGAATTCATTCCCATTTTGTTCCATGGGACCTAAACATGCACTCCAAGGACACATGTATGTTTTTCTAGCCATTTTGGTGCACTGGAGCATGTATTTGTAGTTTGGATTTGAATTATGGACATTAAATGCCTAGAAAACTTAATTAATGAATAAAAAGGGTCAAACGAACCCGGAATAATTTCAAAGTTCAGGCGAGTCTCACGTTGTTCCGTACGTGTTGCGTGTAGACAAAAATACGAAGCTAGAACAGGGAGCGATTATCATTTGGCTCATAAGGGGACACGTTTCCCTATCAAAACCACGAGGGTTCTTGTGACAGTTCCGGTTTGTAATAAAGCTTGGCCCAAATTGGCAATATTTTTACCACGACATATATGTGCCATGACATGACACCATGCCACATTTAATGATTCTCGTGAGTTTTGGATTTATGGGGATTTAAAAACCGAGATTCCATATGTTTGAGGACGAGCCAAGATGTCGGTCAGGTTGTAATTCGTTCCCATTCCTGGCATGGGACCTAAACATGCACCCAAGGAAACATGCATGTATAATTTGTCTAGCCATTTTGGTGAACTGGAGCATGTATTTGTACTTCAGATTTGAATTATGGACATTAAATGCCTAGGAAGCTCAATTAGTGTATAAAAAGGCCAAACGAAGCCTGAATAAGTTTAAATTTCAGCATGGATATCATGTCATTCCATGTTGCCCGTAGAAGAAAATACAAGGCAAAAAGAGGGAGCGACTACGTTTCGCCACAAGGGGGACATGTTTCCCTGTCGGAACCATCAGGCTTCCTTGAGAGAAGCTCAAGTTAGTAATAGGTTTGTAATAAAGCTTGGCCCAAATTGGCAATGTTTTTACCGTGACATATATGTGCCATGATGTGACACCATGCCACCTTTGATGACTTTCTGATGAGTTTTGGATTTTATGAGGATTTAAAAACCGAGATTCCAAATGTTTGAGGACGAGCCAAGACGCCAGTACGGTTGTAATTCGTTCCCATTCCTGGCATGGGACCTAATTAAGCATGCACCCAAGGGCACATGCATGTACAATTTTTTCTAGCCATTTTGGTGAACTAGAGCATGCATTTGAAGTTTAGATTTGAATTATGGACATTAAATGCCTAGGAAACTCAATTAATGTATAAAAAGTCCAAACGAAAGCCGTGTGCCTACCAAACCGTGGCCGATGCCGTGCTTGATCTGAGTTGTGCGTTCTGATTGGCCAGAACCCAAACCCCATGGATCATACGTCTGCACCGTTGGATGCTCCCAGATCGAACGGCAACCCTCAACCCTTTCGATAGCACGCGTAGTACATGGGTAAGCACTGTGCGCATGCATCATGCTAGCTCATGCTTCCTTCTCTTGTACGTTTTCTAAACAGGCTACCGTTTCCCGCCACTCCTCTAATCGGTTTCCCGCCTCTTCTCCCATCGGTTTCCCGCAACCAGTGTCAGTGCTCATTGAAGGCTAGGCGGTGACACACTAGCCATCACACACAGTTTCTAAAAGAACAAATGAGCATGATAGGAGGGAGTAGGTCCCATAGGGTGACCAGCGTGAAACGCCTTAAAGGCAAGGAGGCAATTCCTATCAACAAGGTGTCGCTTCCCATCCGCTAGCCTAGTCGAATAGAACGCAGAAGTTAAGCGTGCTCGGGCTGGAGTAGTCCAAGGATGGGTTACCCCGTGGGAAGTTGCATATATTATATAAACCTTGGGATCATCCTTGTTTTGCTAATTTGTAGACTATGTTTTGTAGGTTATTTTTTTGATGTAAAATCACCACGACTGCGCAAGCGCGAGCAAAATGGTGCAGGTACTAGCTTAACCATGTGTGATGCAAGGGCGTTGTAAAATCACCACGACTGCGCAAGCACGAGCAAATGGTGGAGGTACTGGTTTAACCGTGTGCGATGCAAGTGCCCTGTAAAATCACCACAACTGCGCAAGCGCAAGCAAAACGGTACAGGGACTGGCTTAACCATGTGCGATGCAAGTGCGCTGTAAAATCACCATGACTGCGCAAGCGCGAGCAAGTGGTGGAGGTACTGGCTTAACCGTGTGCAATGCAAGTGCGCTGTAAAATCACCACGACTGCGCAGGCTAAAGGCGGGAGAGTTTATTTAGAAATTAGGACGAACCTTGTGCGATAGACCAGCTATCTAGAAATATAAAAACAAACTACTCGCCTTGAGCGTTGCAAAAATTGGCGGTTCCGCCACTTTTCCTTATTATCGTACACGCATATTCTTATTGGACCGTGCGCGATCTTGGGCACTCCCGCCCCACATCAATTCCTTTACCCAAATTTTAGTAGCCGTTGTACTTCAACCTTCGCCCACACTCCTCCAACACCGACCTTATAGTAAAATTGCAGTAGCCGAGGCATTGGAACCGTCGCCCTCCCTCGTCCACCACTATCTCCGCCCACCATTACTAAAATTTTCAATAGCCGTGGCGTATCCTCAAACACCACAATCCCCCCCACAACCACCACCACAGTCCCCCACCCGCCCACTCCCCCCTCGAACCTTAGCTCGCGGCCGCCACCGCCAACCCATGCAGGTCTGCCCGTTCCTCCTAGCTTACATAACAAAGTTCAGGTTACACAGCAATTCCCATACTGTCGCCCCACTCCCTTGAGTTTTTAAATGAGGCTCGTGGTGTCCCTCCCCGCCATATCCACATCCCCTGCTCCAGAATTTTACAGCCTAAGCTCGACCACGTATCCCCGGGAGCCCGACGAGCGTTTGACCAAGAAGTGGTTTATCATGGCCGCTGCGGCGGATGTTGGCGAGGTTGCCGCCTTTCGCCCCGACCTATCGATCCCAGAGCAACGCGTTCTCGCGGAAGCCGGTGAAGATGTTGACTACGTTGCCATGTCGAAGGCTTCATGTCAGTGTGCTTGTGTATTACTGTATCTCGGGAAAACTGGCTACGACATCAAGCTCGTCAATAGTGACGGCTTCACGCGGGCCATGTAACAGGTTACGTGGTCCATCCCCAACCCCTGTGGTTCAACGGTAGTCGATCCCTTCGACGGCCCTGCCGCTGATCTCCTCCACCAAGCGGTCAAGTATTTGCGATCCTTATACACCATCGAGCCCATTTTGTCATTTCTGAAGCACACGTTCTACGTCGGTGGCTTGGAATCCTCAGTTGCCAAGTCAGATCTCATCGACCACGACCACGACCACGAGGAGGGCACTGTCGGCATTCTGGATACAGGGGTACCCAGACTTGCCTGCCTACAGCCCATGACGTGGCTCCATCAGCGGCCTGGTATGACCCATCGACAACTCAAGACCCTCGCGAGAGGCCAAGCCTCGCGAGGCGGGCGACACCAAGACCTCCAAGGGGATCGGCCTCCTCAGGCTGGCTCCCAAGGAGTGGACATTTCCATGCAAGGGGAACCTCATGAGGCTCAGCTGAAGTGAGCCATGACGACCAAGGCTAGGCGAGCGTCGGCGGGCGCAGAGTACCAGTTTCCTTTTCGGTGCAAGGGAGGCAAGCAGCAGGCACAGAGTCCCGAGGAATCAGCCAAAGGTTTCCATTTTGGTGCAACAAGACCAAGACCGCCAGGACGGAGGTCATCACCGAGCCCACCTCAACGTCACGACCAGAGGCTTTTGCAAGCGAAGACCACTTTAGTCAGGATATGATGTACTTGTTGTCTCCCTACAATTACGGCCGTTGTGGGATCCCTTCCTGCCAACATTTGGGAAGAGGACCAAGGCCACTATAAATAGGACTTCGCCACCACCATAGAGGGGGGCGAATCCATTCCTCCCTCACCATCTCACCAGCTCACTTGAGCTCAAGAACACCTCACCTCCTGAGGTTGTTCATCCACTATACTAGTTCATCCTCAGTCCCTCGAGGAAATCCACCACAAAGCTGGAGTAGGTTATTACACCACAAGGTTACCCGAACCAGGATAAACAGTTGTGTCTCTCCGTCTAGGGGTGGGCATTCGGTTCCCTCGAACCGAATGGTTCGGTACTTCGGTATTTTAGATTTTACGGTTCCTAAAAAACATGCACCGATCGGTCTCCAAAAATTAAGGGAACCGAGCGTTCGGTGTTCGGATCCATCGGTTCGGTACTCGGTTTTGTACCAAGCAGACCGAAGTGGGTTGTTGCCTAGGGCACTTCCACGCTGGGCTGGGATGGCCTGCTAGGAAAGCTGCTACCTCGTAGCTTGTCTGGGCTGGAAACGGTAGTTTGATTGGGCTAGGGAAAAGCACGTCAGCTAGACAATAAGAAAAAACAAAAGCAAGCGATCAGCTGGGCGTGTTTCAGGCAAGTCGTTGCAAGTTAGCGATCATGCTGGAATGGGCCTCGCCATATCGGTTCTTCGGTCTGTTCGGTTGACTAAGGTTCCTGACCGAAACTACCGAACTATATTCGGTTTCTAAGAATCGTTAACCGAGCTGTGCACCGAAATATTAGGTTTCGGTCACTTCGGCTTCGGTCTAGGTGAACTCGGTTCTGTCCTTCGGGTTTCGGGTTATATGCCCACCCCTATCTCTGTCCCTTTGAGCTCGACGCGCTAGGCTGTGAGGATCGAGAGTAGGTGGGCTGGGTAGGTTGAGATCTCCGCACGCACCCCAGAGTTCGAACCTCTCAAGGGTTTGCGGAACCCAAAATCCGATAGGCACCCACAAAGGTTCTTCCACCATGGGTCTGTGCTCTTCCAATTGGAATGATCCCGTCCAATAAATGTGAGGCAACATCCTAACAGCAAATCTTACCTTTTCTAGCTTGCCAACCCGTACCCTTTGTTGTAGTAGCATTTGCCGTGCGGTGCTATAACTGTGTTGTGTTTAATCATTTCAGTTATACAAAAATGTATTGTTCAATAGGGCTATGTGATGTTAATGTATGAATGGCTATATTTGCTTGTTTATAGTGAGTAGATGCCTTGTTTATCTGTGTTTGGTTGTTAGGTTGGTTGCAGTGAGCATTTTTCCAGTTATCGAGTCGATGCCTTGTTTATATGTATTTTGTCTTAGTTTGGTTGCAGTGAGCATTTGTCCAGTTATCAAGCAGTTGCCTTGTTTATCTGTATTTGGTTGTTAGGTTGCTTTTTTTAGCATTTGTCCAGTTTTCAAGCAGATGCCTTGTTTATTTGTATTTGCTTATTAGGTTGGTTGTAGTGAGCATTTGTCCAGTTTTCAAGCATATGTGATGTTTATCTTTATTTGCTTGTTAGGTTGGTTCCAGTGAGACTCTGTCCAGTTTTCAATGGCTATATTTGGTTGTTATACTGATCACTTATGCCTTGTTTATTTCCGTCATTCACAATGTGTTGTTCATTGTGTGCAAGTTGGAACAGTGCCGCTCGACTACATCAATACCAGTTTGAACGGCTATATTTGGTTCCAGTTATGCCTGGTGTAGTTAACACATGCCCTTTATTTCAGTTTTACACATTTATCCAGTGATGTTTAAGCATTACCTACGTTGTATTCATTTTCATCAATACCAGTTTGAATTGAAATATTTGATGGATGTTAAGCGTGCTATCGATAACATTGCCTTCCATTTTATATATGCTTTAACAGCATGCTGAAACCAACACATTCAAGCTATCAATTGCAGATGAATTGTTTACCTTTGCTATATTTGTTTCACATTAAGGTTGCCGTACTTATCGTGCCTTTCCACTACTTATGCAGGACAACAACGGGAGTGGCCACCATTTTCCGCCGAGGTTAGCTTCATCCCTCGGCTTGTACTCCCCCGTCGTTCCATAATGTAGTGCATATAGATCCAGGCCTGGACACTTGTTATCTTCTAATGTTGACTTGTTGCTTGTAGGTACATATGCCCTTGGCAAGGATCCACGCATGGACCCTTTTTGCGTATGGGGCAATGGGATATTCATGAAAAAGCAGATTATTAACAAAAAGATACTAATGGTGGCAAGCAAATTATTTGTTTATGCTCTATCCAACACAACAGTGAGCTATAGGATGGTAACTACAAACTCTGCATCCTTCTCTTTTTATTGTCCATAATGAGTTGTTAGACAATAATATCTGAATCTTTTTCGTTTGCAGTGGTTCCCAAAGCAGTTCACTCAAGATTACCTCGCAAAGTACATGATTGCTGGACACACAATGAAGGTTAAAGTATTTCATCCAGACTACAATGAGCATCGAGAAGTCGTAATGAAGACAGTGAATGATGGACGGGCAGCCATCACAAGGGGTTGGCCTAGAGTCGTGTGTGCATTACGCATGGAGGAGAGCACAATATGGGCATTTCGCTTAAGCTTCTCCAGCAAGCAGGATGTCTTTCTCCTCTCTCTTTACAGTCTTCAGTACAACTGTGGTTCATCATTCTTTACTTGGTGCTTCTGTAGTTCTTCAGTATATGTACATGTGCATCGAATTATGCATTCGTGGTTGAACCTATATTTGTAATAAACCTGGTTGGATATGAAATAAGTGATTGCCTACTTTCAAATTCAAAAATCTGAATTTTAAATTAGGGATTACACTACACACAGTTTGCAAAAGTGAAACGTCTACAATAGACATGGAGATCATACACGTTTCTAGGATCCACTACGTGTGAAGTTTGTGACGACCGGTTTTCCGGGTATTAATTTCCCACAAAATGGCCTTTGTGCTCACCAGCCCCAGGATTACTGTTAGCTGATGAGGCACCAACTTGATACAGAAACTCCAAGAAAAATACATAATATGTTGTACAAGACCAATCTGGCCTATGAGTACAACACAAGGTTGCTAGTGGTTGATAGCGGAAGCGGTCTGTGGTTCATCAGCGTCTATGGGACTCCATTTCCCACAGGAAAAGCTGACCAGGATAACTCCTATCTTCGCGAGGCTGCTATTATCATTGCGTAGGCTCCGGGGCTGTCATCGCAATGTTCCTCTCCGTGCAAGAAATCTGGCCAAGACAATAGCTAGGGACAAGCTAGTTAGTACTTTGAATGTACTCGCAAACATTATGAACACAGGTGTAATATATCAGATGATAATCATGCTTAGAGTTATTCTATAATCACAATGTAAATCACAAAAATAAAACCCATGATGCACACAGACAGGTTATTCATAACGATAATAGAGTAGGAATAGAATGCACCGATCGGGTGTCTGAAGTGACGCCTCAAAAGGATAATAATTTAAAGCATTGCCACAGTCGGGCGTCTGAGTGACACCGCATAAAGGGCTTATAAGTGAATTAAATAACAAGCATGCCACAGTCGGGCGTCTGAGTGACACCACATAAAGGGCATATAAGTGATTTAAATGACAAGCATGCCGCAGTCGGGCGTCTAAGCGACACCACATAAAGGGCTTATACGAGAATAATTGCAGTGAATATCCAGGAGGTAAAACCGTCCCAGGGATACCCAATAATTCCAAAAAATATAACTGGTTAGTCCACAATAATCATAACCATGATATGTCACAAGTCAAAATCAATGTTCTGGTTTAGCAGTTTTTCCTCCGAAGATCGACACTGAGATCCACACTTGACCCATCCCAGACTGTTGTCCTTAACCATGGACACGGCTATTCGAATAGATATAATTTCTGCAGAGGGTGTACTCTTTACCCACGAGTAACGGATTCCTTTAGTCCACTGGGACTAATTCCACTTACGGTCTTTTAATTGAAAACACACCCGACTCGCACACACCAGCTTAACTTACCGGTGTCTAGAATCACCCACGACACCTGTCAAGCAAAACTCTAAGTGGGGAGGCTACAACCTCGATTAGCATGGGATCAAATTTATACCACGCGCTTACTAAGGGGTGCCCCCTCTTGGTCCCAACCGGAAACACCCATGCCCCTGGACCAGGTGGCATGCCTACCGGCTGCAGTCGGTATCTTCCACCATGGCCTCTCTGTATGGTGTGTGCTAGCAAGGGGTTGACAACTTACTGAACCGTACCCTACCCGAGGTAGGGACAGGTGGTAGTACGAGACAAGTATGGGGGTTACTGGAACAAGACTCGATCTACGGTCGACTCAGGAGGTTTAAGTATTCCCTGCATGATTTGCATAACCAATATATTTCAACCAACAGACAGAATCACCACTCATCATACCCCGTCATGCCATACCGGACACAACCGTCTCGACGGGGAACTAGGGACAAGCTCGTGTCTACCCAAGACAGAGACTTTCCCTGTTTCCTTCCGGTATGCATGAAAGGCATAGGAGGGGATTACTATCACAACGTATCAAATTTCAGTAGCACGGTATCATCAATATGCACTTATGAGTATGATCATATCATCACATAAAATAACAAAAACTCCAAGACAAGGGGTGTTGTAACCGTATCAAACAACACACGACAATATTATGCCAGGGTTCAGAATGCTTGCCTTCAAGTGTATGCAAGAGGGGGTGCACTTTGAAAGTTGTCTCCTTCTTCAAAATTCCTATTTCTGAAAATATTCAAATTAACACAAACTTTAAAACAGTACAAAAAGATTTCCTAATTATTTTTGAAATAAATCTTAAAATAAACTAGATGAAATTTGAGAGAGGTAGGAAAAAGGATCAACTCATTTGGAGTTTTATTTAAAAAGATATAGCCGGTCAAAGTTTGGTCAAATTCTGTTTTTTAAAAATAATACAGAAAAAAGGAAAAACGTTTCGGAATAAAACACGACGAAGACGTACTCTGGTGTTTATGCCTTCACTTAGTCCAGCGTGGACCGGTCCGTGGTCACTGACAGTGGGTCCATGGGCCCCACTGGTCAGGTTTGACCAGTCGCCTCTCCCTCCTCTTCCCCTGTCCGAGTGGAGGCGGGACTCCGGCGATCACCGTCGACGAATGGCGCTTCCCCGCGGGGTTCTTGGGGCGGGGATGGATCCGCCAGTCCGGGGCGGTCCTCCCGGTGGTCGAACGGCTGGCGGGGGTGAAGGGAGTCGCCGGTGACGAGCTTTGCGGCGGACGGAGGCTACGGGTGAATTGGGGTTTTGGGCTACGGTGACTCCCCGATGAAGCGGAGGGTTTGGGCGGCTCCGTAAGACCAAGTGGAGTCGGGTGGTGGCATTGGATGGGCGGGGGAGGGTCTACTCGCGACAAACTGAGTCGGAGAGTGGTGGCGGCCGAACTAGCCGGAGGCGAGGAAGGAGCTTCCCGCCGTCGTTTGCTGGCCGTGGGGAGCACTAGTGGGGTGATACGAGATTGCCTGAGGGTCGAACATGCTCGGGGGTTCCTTTTATAGTGTGGTTAGGTCGGTTCCACGGCCGTGGATAAGAATGCCGGCGAACCACCACTCTGTAGCTCGCAGAACGACGTGTCGAGGCTGGGGATGGCGACATGGACTAGCGGACGAGCGGGTACTGCTCCAGGGGTGAGCTGGCGCGCGCGGGTGGCTCAAGCGGCGCCGTCCAGGGGAGGAGCCTGCGGTGGTCGGCCGCTAGTGGCCACGGCCGACCTGACGGCGATGCTGTGGAGCTCCAGGGACGGCTCTACGGTGAGGGAGGGGGCGGCCGTGCTGGCTGTGAGAGAGGAGTGTCCAGAACGAGCGTGGGGAGGCGGGAGTGAGACGCGGCATCTCGATGCGCGCGCGTGCAAAACGTGTGCTCTGGGCGCGCCCAGAGCACGTGCACCAGGTGCTCGGCGAAATGCCAGGGCATGCCAGGAGGCTTGGGTGGGGCTGGGGATTACCACTTCTAGGCTAGGGGGTGCAAGAAGATCAGTGGACAAGCTAGTTGGATCAGAGGATCAAGTTCACATTGTAAACTAAAACTTTATGCCAAAACTGTTCATGCACTCAAGGTGTTTGACAGAATGCCAAGGGCATCTAGGCAACTCTTGGGGTGTCCAAAAACTTCAGGCCAGTGTCTCTTTAGGTGTAGGTGATGGTGGCAAGGCTAGTTGGTCAAGACTAGAAACTTGATAATGCAAGTTTTTGAGAAAACCACATCTGGGCAGAAACTGAAGGCTATCATTTCATGGACCAAAAATACCCCAGTGGGTCCACTCTCCTGGACTTAAGGCTTTTGTAGGGTAGACTATAAGCAGGAAAAAGAACCATGGCCAACAGAGGAAAATAAAATGGGGTTGAAGTAGAAAATGCCAAACTGGACCAGAGAGCAAAAGAGGATGGTTTGCTCAAAATTTTCAAAAATCATAAATGGATTTTTGCACAGAGTTGAATTATATACTCCTACTGTCATCCCCTAAATTTGGTGGAAGTTTTAAAGAAATATTTAAATAGGTTGTAGTGCAAAAGTGCAACTGGACCAGATTTGAAAACTTGGGGTAAAGATCAAAATCTCCAAATGACTAAAGGATATCGTTGCATAAAAGTGATTTAGGGACATCATATGCCACCCCCAAATTTTGGTGAAAATTTTGAATGCATTTATCAAATGGTTGCAGTGCAAAAGAGGCTCCAGAACTTATGAAAAATCATTTTAAAAGAATAAAGCTCAGGAAAAACAATTATGCAAATAAATCCACTGATAGAGAATTGTTTTATTGAGAGGGTATACAAGTCCAATAATATTTTTGGAAAGTTTCCACTTGAGGTAAAAACTCCACAAAATCAAAGAGAAGAGAGGTTTCTGAAATCAAAAGAAAATCCAAAAAATACAATTTTTTATCTCCTGGCAAATTTTAACAAACAAATCATGGTTAAATTTTTGGGGTGTTACAACATTACCCCCCTTAAGAAAAAAATTCTCGTCCTCGAGATTTGCTAAGGGCTGTCTTGAAAAGAATTACTCCTACTTTTCAAAAATAATATCACAAGAATAACCATCATACTTATGCAATTAAGATGTGGCTACAGTGAGTGGGCAATAAGTGGAGTAGAACTACAGTGTGGCATGCTGGCGTTGTGTGGAAATTTTTTTACGGTAAATTCTACTGTTAGATACAGTAAAATTTTGATTAAAAATATAAACTACTAAAATACGCTGGTCGTACCCGAGAGCACAGTGCTCTCTCTGGCTGACAGGTGGACCCGGGGCCCACTATCAGTCTCTTCCTCTACCTATGGTTCTCTCTTCTCCCTCTCTCTCACGCGCTTTCCCGCGCTTTCTCCACCGGCGACGGCTAGCGCGTAGGGCATCTAGGCCGTACTGCAGTAGTGCGCGGCGTGCTAGAAGCCGGCACATCGTGCACTCACATCGCGGGCCAGTGCGCTGTCGGCACTGCTCGCGGATTCGCCTCCGAACACCGGCGATCGGGCGACGAGCGGCGCTGGTGGACTTCGCCCACCGTACACCGATCTCGAGCTATAAAACGACCGTGGTGCTCCTTTCTTCTTCCTCACACCTGGCTTTGCTTCTTCTTCTCCTTCCTTCTCCTCCATTTCTGCTTGCAGGAGCTCGAGACGAGGCTCCAATGGCGGAGGTGATGCCGGACTGGTACGTGATCCTGATGTGTGGAGGGTTGGCGGCGTTGCTGGGGCTCTCTGTGCTCCTGTGCGTGATGATCTTCGATGATCATCGCGATGCGGCCGCTCGAGTGTTAGCTCTCCGTGGTGGCGGTGATAATGAGGATTAAGTACGGTGCCGGGTCCTAACTGTTGTCAGTGTGCTGGAGGTAACTTGTACCCAAATAATTCCCCACAAATCCCTCCTTCAGAGACTGTGGTGCTAGTGAGGTGATTAGTTAGGTGCAAAAATGTGCGTGTGGTCAAGTGGTTGTGGTTGTGGTTGGTATCAGAGCCGACCCTCGCGGTTACATGGATGTTTGCGGACAGGCTCATGTTGTTCATGACGTTTGTGACCCGTCGTGGCACACGACATGGCACATGTACCGGACTGGATGCACAGACGTATGTGCCAAGAGGGAACGTTCCTGTGGCCCGACGAGGACGTCGGTGCAAGACCGGATTTTCGGGATATCAATTTCCTAGAAAATGGCCCTGGTGCTTACCAGCCCCAGGATTACTGTTAGCTGATGAGGCACCAACTTGATATAGAAACTCCAAGCAAAATACATAATATGTAGTACAAGTCCATTCTGGCCTATGAGTACAACAAATGGTTTCTAGTGGTTGATGGCGGAATCGGTTTGTGGTTCATCAGTGGCCATGGGACTCCATTTCCCACAGGAATAGCTGACCAGGTTAACTTCTATCTTCGCGAGGCTGTTGTCACCATTGTGTGGGTTCCGGGCTGACATCGCAACGCTCCTCTCCAAGCAAGAAATCTGGCCAAGACAATAGCCATGGACAAGCCAGCGAGTACTTTGAATGTACTCGCAAACATTATGAACACGAGTATAATATAACAAACGCTAATCATGCTCTAAAATATTCTATGATCACAACATCAGTCATAAAATAAAATGGTTGATGCATGCAGGCAGGTTATTTATATGCACCATGAATATGTAATAACATAGTAGTAATGAAATGCACCGATCGAGTGTCTGAAGCGACGCCTTGAAAGGATAGTAAATAATGAGCATGCCTCAGTCGGGCGTCTGAGCGACACCACATAAAGGGCTTATAAATAATAGAAATAACAAGCATGCCACAGTCGGTCGTCTCAGCGACACCACATAAAGGGCTTATAAGAAAACAATCATAGTGAATATCCAGGAGGTAGAACCGTCCCAGGGATACTCAATACCCCAAATAATATAAAGGGTTAGTCCATAATGATAATAATCATAATCATCATAAGTCACACGTCATGATCCATGTTCTGGTTTAGCAGTTTCTCCTTCGAAGACCGACACTAAGACCGACACTTGACCCAACCCAGACTGTAGTCCTTAACCATGGACACGGCTATTCGAATAGATATAATCTCTATAGAGGGTGTACTCTTTACCCACGAGTAACGGATTCCTTTAGTCCATCGGGACTAATCCCGTCTACGGTCTTTTAATGGAAAACACACCTGACTCACACACACCAGCTTAGCTTACCGGTGTCTGGAATCACCCATGACACATGTCAAGCAAAACTTGAAGTGGGGAGGCTACAACCTCGATTAGCATGGGATCAAATTTATACCGCACGCTACTAAGGGGTGCCCCCCTCTCGGTCCCAACCGGAAACACCCATGCCCCCGGACCAGGTGGCCTGCCTACCGGATGCATATGGTATCTTCCACCGTGGCCTCTCTATACGGTGTGTGCCAAGAAAGTGGTTGACAACTTACTGAACCATACCCTACCTGTGGCAGTGACAAGTGGTAGTACGAAACAAGTATGGGGGGTTTCTGGAACAAGACTCGATCTATGGTTGACTCAGGAGGTTTAAAAATTCCCTACACGATAACTACAACAAATATATTTCAACCAACACACAGAATCACCACTCATCATACCCCCTCATGCCTTACCGGTCACAATCGTCTCAACGAGGAACTAGAGACAAGCTCGTGTCTACCCAAGAGAGAGACTTTCCCGGTTTCCTTCCGGAAGGCATGAAAGGCATACAAGGATGATTACCATCACCAGCATATCCATTTCTAACAGCAAGGAAATCTCCAATATGCACTCATGCGTATGATCGTATCGCCACATAAAATAACGAGTTCTCCATATCAAGGTGGTGTTGTAACCGTCTCAAATAACCCACAAAAATATTATGCCAGGGTTCAGAATGCTTGCCTTCTAGTTGTGGAGAGGCAGGGTGCATTCCCAAAACTTCTGAAAGTTTTCTTCTCGCTCCAAAAATCCTATTTAAAAATTTGAATTAATACATAGTTTCAAAACAGTACAAAAAAGTTGTCTGAATTTTTTTCAAATAAATCTGAAAATAAACTAGACAAAATTTGAGATAGGTAGGAAAAAGAATCAACTCATATGGAGTTATATTTTAAATGATATGGTCAGTCAAAGTTTGGTCAAATTCTATTTTTAAAAATAATATAGAAAAAAGGAAAAACGTTTTGGAATAAAACACGTCGAAGACATACTCTGGCGTTACGCCTTCACTTAGTCCAGCGTGGACCGGTCCGTGGTCACTGACAGTGGGTCCATGGGGTTCATTGGTTAGGTTTGACCAGTCGCCTCTCCCTCCTCTTCCTCTGTCCGAGCGGAGGCGGGACTCCGGCAAGCGCCGTCAACGAACGGAGCTTCCTCGCGGGGTTTTGAGGGCGGGGATGGATCCGCCAGTCCAGGGCGGTCCTCCCGGTGGTCGAACGGCTGGCGGGGGTGAAGGGAGTCGCCGGCGGTGAGCTTCGCGGCGGCCGGTGGCTTCGGGAGGCTTGGGGCTTTGGGCTACGGTGGTTCCTCGACGCGGGTGAGGGTTCGGGCGGCTCCGCACGGTCGAGGGGAGGAGGATGGTGGT
>NC_057813.1:325778717-325790190 GCF_018294505.1 Triticum aestivum
GGGGCTTGTATGGTTCTGGCGAGTGGATGAGAACGGGTGTGGCTCTGCGGGCGAGCAACGGCCAGGGGTGCGGGGTTAGTGAACGCGACGGCTCGGTTGCGCGCGCGCGTGCAAAACGTGCACTCTGGGCACCCCCAGAGCACGCACGTGAGGTGTTCGGCCAAATGCTAGCGCATGTTAGAGAGCTCGAATGATGCTGGTAGTAAACAGGCCTAGGTTAGTGGTAGACAAGAGTTTAGTGGACATGGTGGTTAAGCAAAGCAAGCAGGTCCAGTGTGCAAACTAAAAGCTATGTCAAATCTGACCATGCACATATAGTGTTTGACAAAATGCCAAGGGCACCCAGGCATTTCTTGGGGTGGCCAAACTCTCTAGATCATAGTCTCTTTAGATGAAAAAGAGTGTGGTAAGGTTAGTTTGGCAAAAACAGAAACTTGGTAGTGGAAGTTTTTGAGAAAACTATTTCTGGACAGAAAGTAAAAGGCATAGTATCATGGACCAAAACTACTGTAATAGGTCCATTCTCCTGGACTTAAGGGTTTTGCAGGGTGGTTGATAAGCAGGAGAAATTTTATGGGCATTAGAGTAACAAAAAATAGAGTTGCTGTAGAAAAAGCCAAACTGGACCAGAGAGCAAAAGAGGATGTTTTGCTCAAATTTTTCAATGAACATTAGTGGGTTTTTGCACAAAGATGAATAATATACTCCTAATAACATCCCCCAGTTTTGGTGGAAGTTTTAAAGAAATATTTAAATAGGTTGTAGTGCAAAAGTGAAATTTGACCAGATTTGAAAACTATGGGTAAAGCTAAAAATCTCCAAATGACCAAAGGATATTTTTGCATAAAAGTGATTTAGGGACATCATATGTCATCCCCAAATTTTGGTGGGATTTTTAAATGAATTTATAAAAGGGTTGCAGTGCAAATGGGACCCTAAAACTTATGAAAACCATTTTGGAAAGATAAAGCTCAGGGAAAAAAATAATTATATAAATAATCCCACTGATAAAAGAATTGTTTTATTTGAGAGGGTAAACAAGTCCAATAATAATTGGAAAGTTTTCACTTGGGGGAAAACTCCACAACTTAGAAGAAAAGAGAGGTTCTGAGATCAAAATAAATCCAGAAAAATGAAAATTTAATTTCCTGGCAAAATTTTAATAAACAAAACATGGTTAAATTTTTGGGGTGTTACACAATCTCCACCGCACACATGATCACCCAGGAAAAAACGTGTGCGATCAATCTCCACTTCACACACACGATCATCCAAGAAAAAACATGCGCGATTAACAAAACCATCACACATAGTTCTTTCTTATTAAATGTTTGCGATTGTCACCTTATCACACACGCTTCGAAATTATTGACTGTTTGTGATGTTGTGCGCATCGCAAAGATTTGGTACTTCTTGGATTAACTGTGTGGTATGTACATACTAACGGAAACGTATTCCTTGGATGGACTATGTGGAATGTACATACGAACGGAAACGTTTAGCGGGGGATGAGTGTCTGGGATGTACTTACGACCGAAAATGATTTTGCCTGTACAATTGTATTTTTTAGCACTACTATACGTATAACCATATTTGCTCGGTCGCCGGTCGCACACGACCTCATTTTGCCGATCGTGTGTGCCAGGAGGGCATATCCTCGACGTTTTCTGGGTCATGTGGGAAGGACCCCCCTATCGCCCACACTCACTTGGCGACGGTTCCAAATGCCGTCGCGGAAAGGGGTTAAAACCCGTTTGTATAGCACCAACGCATACCAGTGATGGAACACGAAACACCAAAAAATTAGTTGTACTTGCTACTCATGGAGATGTGTGACGCCCCCGATTCAATCGTACACTAATCATACACGCAAATGTGTACGATCAAGATCAGGGACTCACGGGAAGATATCACAACACAACTCTAGACACAAACTAAAATAATACAAGCTTTATATTACAAGCCAGGTGCCTCGAGGGCTCGAATACATCAGCTTGAATACAAACGAGTCTGCGGAAGCAACAATATCTGAGCACAGACATAAATTAAACAAGTTTGCCTTAAGAAGGCTAGCACAAAAGCAACATGATCAAAAAGGCAAGGCCTCCTGCCTAGGAGCCTCCTAACTACTCTTGGTCGTCGGCGGCCTCCATGTAGTAGTAGGCACCCTCGGGTTTGTAGTAGTCGTTGACGAAGGTGGCATCTGGCTCCTGGACTCCGTCATCTGGTTGCGTCATCCGAGAAGAATGGAAAAGGGGGAAAAGAGGCAGCAAAGCAACCATGGGTACTCATCCAAAGTACTCGCAAACAAGGATCTACACTACATATGCATCAGTGTCAATTGAAATGGGTTGTATCTGTGGACTGAACTTCAGAATGCCAGAAGAGAAGGGGAAAAGCTAGTCCTATCAAAGACTAGCATCTTCTGGAAACCACCGTCTTGCGGCAAGAGGAGGGAGTAGAGTAGTATAACATAAATCATATTTATGTTGTTGTCAATGCCCCGGGATCCTTTCTTGACTCCCGGAGCCACATATCCATTACATGCCTTAGCATCCACTTCTAGTTGTATCGATTGGGATACAACTCCGAGTGTCCATTACCGTAGGATAGGCTATCGATAGAAGTTTTCTTCCCTGCTGGGATGCACCAACTTACCAACCACGCTCGATTAACTCCGGCCGGACACACTTTCCTGGGTCATGCCCGGCCTCGGCCAAACAATACGCCGCAACCCGACCTAGGCTTAATAGAGAGGTCAGCACGCCAGTCTACATCCTAAGCGCGCATGGGTCATCGCCCTTTGCACTCCTGCACGTTGCGTACGCGGCTGGTGAGAAGACCTAGCTACCTCCTTAAAAAGGCAGGTGCTTACGCAGTCCAACCAGGCGCGCGCCGCTCAGTCGCTGACGTCTAATAAGCTTCGGCTGATGTATACGACGCAGAACACCCATACTATGTACATGTGATGGTTAGTGTTATCAGGCCATAGGCCTCTCGGATCAAATATCCAAATCGTAGTGAATTAGGAACGCGCGGTAACAAGCAAAGACTCACGAAAGATGTGACCCCGTTGCCCCGTCTCGAGGACTTGCGGCAAGGGCTAAGAATGCACGGCCACACCTCATAATTATTTCGCGGGCATCTTCCAGGTCAACCCGACTCCACATCACACGCAACTAAGCTCGCGCGGGTACCCCTCAGGGCCGACCCGTCTTTAGTAACATGGTTCAGTGTAAAGTCATAGTAATCATAGTAACCGTGTGTCTAACACCAAGGGGAACCCTGAGGAACCGCCCTCGGTAGATTCCACTCGATGTAATCATCAAGGTGAACGTAAGAGGAACCACCCTCGAGGTTCACACTTGAGGGGTTGCACGATAGAGTCATATCGGAAGTGGTTAAGGAGGACATCACCCTCGATGACCACGACCGAATAGCTACACTACAGAGATCTCATCAAGAGTGATGTATGAGATACCACCCTGATACGTCTCCAACGTATCTATAATTTTTTATTGTTCCATGCTATTATATTATCCCTTTTTGATGTTTATGGGATTTATTTTACACATTTATATCATTTTTTGGACTAACCTACTAACCGGAGGCCCAGCCCGTATTGATGTTTTTTTTGCCCATTTCAGTATTTCAAAGAAAAGGAATATCAAACGCAGTCCAAACGGAATGAAACCTTCGGGAGCGTGATTTTTGGAACGAACGGGATCCAGAGGACTTGGAGTGCAAGCCAAGCAGCAGCCGAGGCGGCCACGAGATAGGAAGGCGCGCCCCCTGTCTCGTGGGCCCCTCGGGCGGCCACCGACATACTTCTTCCTCCTATATATGCCTACGTACCCCGAAAACATCCAGGGAGCCAACGAAACACAATTTGCACCACCGTAACCTTCTGTATCCGCGAGATCCCATCTTGGAGCCTTCGCCGGCGCTCCGCCGGAGGGGGAATCGACCACGGATGGCTTCTACATCAACACCACAGCCCCTCCGATGAGTTGTGAGTAATTTACCACAGACCTTTAGGTCCATAGTTATTAGCTAGATGGCTTCTTCTCTCTTTTTGGATCTCAATACAATGTTCTCCCCCTCTCTTGTGGAGATCTATTCGATGTAAACTCTTTTTGCGGTGTGTTTGTCGAGATCCGATGAATTGTGGGTTTATGATCAAGTTTATCTATGAGAAATATTTGAATCTCCTCTGAATTCTTTTATGTATGATTGAGTTCTCTTTGCATGATTCTTCGAATTATCAGTTTGGTTTGGCCTACTAGATTGATCTTTCTTGCCATGGGAGAAGTGCTTAGCTTTGGGTTCAATCTTGCGGTGTCCTTTCCTAGTGACAGCAGGGGCAGCAAGGCACGTATTGTATTGTTGCCATCGATTATAAAAAGATGGGGTTTATATCATATTGCTTGAGTTTATCCCTCTACATCATGTCATCTTGCTTAATGCGTTACTCTGTTCTTTATGAACTTAATACTCTAGATGCAGGCAGGAGTCGGTCGATGTGTGGAGTAATAGTAGTAGATGCAGGCAGGAGTCGGTCTACTTGTCGCGGATGTGATACCTATATACATGATCATGCCTAGATAATCTCATAATTATTCGCTTTTCTATCAATTGCTCGACAGTAATTTGTTCACCCACCGTAATACTTATGCTATCTTGAGAGAAGCCTCTAGTGAAACCTATGGCCCCCGGGTCTATCTTTTATCATATAAGCTTTCAATCTACTTTTATTTGCATCTTTACTTGTTGCATCTATATTATAAAATACCAAAAATATATTTATCTTATCATATTATCTCTATCAGATCCCACTTTCGCAAGTGGTCGTGAAGGGATTGAAACCCCTTTATTGTGTTGGTTGCGAGTAATTTGTTTGTTTGTGTAGTTGCGTGGGATTTTTGAGGAGCCTCCTAGTGGATTGATACCTTGGTTCTCAAAAACTGAAGGAAATACTTACGCTACTATTGCTGCATCACCCTTTCCTCTTCAAGGAAAATGAACGCAAGCTCAAGACGTAGCAAGAAGGATTTCTGGCGCCGTTTCCGGGGAGGTCTTCGCTCAAGTCAAGACATACCAAGTACCCATCACAAACTCATCTCCCTCGCATTTACATTATTTGCCATTTGCCTCTCGTTTTCCTGTCCCCCACTTCACCCTTGCCGTTTTATTCTCCCTCTCTTTCCCAATCTCCTCCGCTCTCTTTCGCTTGCCTTTTCCATTTGCTTGTGTGTTAGATCGTTTACCTTGTCATTATGGCTAGTCCTCCTATCCTTATTATTACCCCCGAACATGAAATTCTCAATTTTAAGCAAAGAGAGGGAGAAAATTTAGAAGATGCTTGGCATAGAATTTGCAATGCTCAAAATAGATCTACTAGGAAGCTTTCTACTTCCGTTGTTCTTCGCAATTTTTATGTAGGCATTACTCCTTGGAATAGATGTGTTCTTGATACTGTTGCCGGAGGGGATTTCTTGAGTAGCCATATGTTTGATGCTTCTAATGCTATGTTAGATTTGTTTGGCCCACCACCTCTTTTGGTTAATGGAACTATTTTAACTTTAGAGAAAGTTATGCAACGGCTTGAGATTATTGAAAATAAAATTGCCACTTTTGGGTTGATTGAAAATTTGGATAAAAAGATTCATAATCATATCACCCAATATGGATCTAGGTTTGGAGTTACTTTGAAAAATCTTAAAGAGAAAGAACCTATAGTTAATGAAAAAATAGATCTAGATTCTGCTAGAATCGGTAAACTTGAGGATATAATTACCAACTTAGGTTCGACGTTTTCTTCCATGAAAAACACTCCAAAACCCCCTACCAAAACTGCCAAGTTTATTTATGTTCCTAAAAATAAGGGTGAATCTTCTAGTAAGGGAGACGCTGATCTCAAATCCAGAAGTGTTCATCCCAATTGTCTCTCTATCGTTAAGGAATCTTTTGCTACAAACACATTTCTTGAATTTTTGCCTAAAGGTTTAATCATTGCTAAAAAGGGAGAAACCCCTAAAGATTATAAGTACTCTATTGAGGAATTGAGTGCCAAAGATGGCACTACTTAGATCTATCTTTGCTTTTATGCCTAACTAGGGGCATTAAACGATAGCGCTAGTTGGGAGGCAACCCAATTTTATTTGTGTTTTTTGTTTTTGTTCCTGTTTAGTAATAAATCTTGCATCTACCTTATGTTTAGATGTGTTTTTATCTTTTAATTAGTGTTTGTGCCAAGTAGAACCTATAGGATAACCTGTGATGATAGTTGATTTGATTCTGCTGAAAAACGAAACTTTTCACGTACGAATTTAGTTTTTTTAAATCACAGAAACGTGCTTTTTCGTTGATTCTTTTTTCTGCTGATCAATAGACAAATTGTCCAGGACTTCCTATTTTGGTAGGATTTTTAGAGTTCTAGAAGTTTGAGTTAGTTATAGATTGCTACAGACTGTTCTGTTTTTGACAGATTCTATTTTTCGTGTGTTGTTTGCTTATTTTGATGAATCTATGGCTAGTAAAATAGTTTATAAACCACAGAGAAGTTGGAATACAGTAGGTTTAACACCAAAATAAATAAATAATGAGTTCATTACAGTACCTTATGTGGTGGTTTTGTTTTCTTTCACTAACGGAGCTTATAAGATTTCCTGTTGAGTTTTGTGTTGTGAAGTTTTCAAGTCTTGGGTAAAGCTTTGATGGACTATGGAATAAGGAGTGGCAAAAGCCTAAGCTTGGGGATGCCCATGGAACCCCAAGATATTCAAGAATAGCCAAAATCCTAAGCTTGGGGATGCCCCGGGAAGGCATCCCCTCTTTCGTCTTCATGCATTGGTAACTTTACTTGGAGCTATATTTTTATTCGCCACATGATATGTGTTTTGTTTGGAGCGTTGTGTATTATATTAGTCCTTGTTTTTTAGTTTACCACAATCATCCTTGCTGTACACACCTTTTGGGAGAATCCTACTTGATTAGAATTTGCTAAAATACTCTATGTGCTTCACTTATATCTTTTGAGCTTGATAGTTTTTGCTCTAGTGCTTCACTTATATCTTTTAGAGCATGGCGGTGGCTTATTTTTGTAGAAATTGCTAGTCTCTCATGCTTCACTTATATTATTTTGAGAGTCTTTTAGAACACCATGGTATTTGCTATGGTTATAAAATTGGTCCTAAAATGGTAGGCATCCAAGTTGGGTATAATAAAAACTATCATAGGAAGTGAACTGGATGCTATGATCAATTTAATACTTGATAATTGTTTTGAGATATGGAGGTAGTGATATTAAAGTCATGCTAGTTGGGTGATTATGAATTTAAAGAATGCTTGTGTTGAAGTTAGCAAGTCCCGTAGCATGCACGTATGGTTAAAGTTGTGTAACAAATTTGAAACATGAAGTGTACCTGGCTTGTGCATCCTTATGAGTGGCGATCGGGGACGAGCGATGGTCTTTTCCTACCAATCTATCCCCCTAGGAGCATGCGTGTAGTGCTTGATTTTTGATGACTTCTAAATTTTTTCAATAAGTATATGAGTTCTTTTGACTAATGTTGAGTCCATGGATTATACGCACTTTTACCTTTCCACCATTGCCTCTTCGGTACCGTGCATTGCCCTTTCTCACCTTGAGAGTTGGTGCAAACTTCACTGGTGCATCCAAACCCCGTGATATGATACGCTCTATCACACATAAACCTCATTATATCTTCCTCAAAGCAGCCACCATACCTACCTATTATGGCATTTCCATAGCCATTCCGAGATATATTGCCATGCAACTTTCCACCGTTCCGTTCATCATCATCATGACATACTTTACTTTTGTCATATTGCCATTGCATGATCATGTAGTTGACATCGTATTTGTGGCAAAGCCATCATGCATAATTTTCATACGTGTCACTCTTAATTCATTGCACCATCCCGGTACACCTCCGGAGGCATTCATATAGAGTCATATCTTGTTCTAGTTTCGAGTTGTAATTCATATGTTGTAATCAATAAAAGTGTGATGATCATCATTATTAGAGCATTGCCCAAAAATAAAAAAAATAAAAAAAAGAAGAAAGGCCAAAAGAAAAAAAAGAAAGGCCCAAAAAAAGAAAAAAAAAGAAGAAAAGAAAAAAAGGAAAATAAGAAAATAAATAAAAGGGGCAATGTTACTATCTCTTTTTCCACACTTGTGCTTCAAAGTAGCACCTTGTTCTTCATGTAGTGAGTCTCATATATTGTGCTTCAAAGTAGCACCATGTTTATCATATAGTGAGTCTCATAGGTTGTCTTTTTCATACTAGTGGGAATTTTTCATTATAGAACTTGGCTTGTATATTCCTACAATGGGCTTCCTCAAATGCCCTAGGTCTTCGTGAGCAAGCAAGTTGGATGCGCACCCACTAGTTTTCTTTTGTTGAGCATTCATTTATAGCTCTAGTGCATCCGTTGCATGGCAATCCCTACTCCTCATGTTGACATCAATTGATGGGCATCTCCATAGCCCATTGATTATCCTCGTCAATGTGAGACTTTCTCCTTTTTTGTCTTCTCCACACAATCCCCATTATCATATTCTATTCCACCCATAGTGCTATATCCATGGCTCACGCTCATGTATTGCGTGAAGGTTGAAAAAGTTTGATATTATTTAAGTATGAAACAATTGCTTGGCTTGTCATCGGGGGTATAGAAGTTGGGAACATCTTTGTGTGACAAAAATGAAGCATAGCCTAACTATTTGATTTTGTAGGGATGAACTTTCTTTTGCCATGTTATTTTGAGAAGACATGATTACTTTGATTAGTATGTTTGAAGTGTTGCTATTTCTTTTATCAATATGAACTTTTATTTTGAATCATTTGGATCTCAACATTCATGCCACAATAAAGAAAATTACATTGAGAATTATGCTAGGTAGCATTCCACATCAAAAATTCTGTTGTTATCATTTACCTACTCGAGGACGAGCAGGAATTAAGCTTGGGGATGCTTGATACGTCTCCAACGTATCTATAATTTTTGATTGTTCAATGCTATTATATTACCCCTTTTGGATGTTTATGGGCTTTATTTTACACATTTATATCATTTTTGGGACTAACCTACTAACGGAGGCCCAGCCCGTATTGCTGTTTTTTTTGCTTATTTCAGTATTTCGAAGAAAAGGATTATCAAACGGAGTCCAAACGGAATGAAACCTTTGGGAGCGTGATTTTTGGAACGAACCTGATCCAGAGGACTTGGAGTGCAAGCCAAGCAGAAGCCGAGGCGGCCACGAGATAGGAGTGCGCGCCCACCCCTACAGGGCGTGCCCCCTGTCTCGTGGGCCCCTCGGGCGGCCACCGATGTACTTCTTCCTCCCATATATGCCTAGGTACCCCGAAAACATCCGGCGATCCGCTGGAGGGGGAATCGACCATGGAGGGCTTCTACATCAACACCATAGCCCCTCAGATGAGTTGTGACTAGTTTACCACAGACCTTCGGGTCCATAGTTATTAGCTAGATGGCTTCTTCTCTCTTTTTGGATCTCAAGACAATGTTCTCCCCCTCTCTTGTGGAGATCTATTTGATGTAAACTCTTTTTGCGGTGTGTTTGTCGAGATCCGATGAATTATGTGTTTATGATCAAGTTTATCTATGAGAAATATTTGAGTCTCCTCTGAATTCTTTTATGTTTGGTTGAGTTATCTTTGCAAGTCTCTTCGAATTATCAGTTTGGTTTGGCCTACTAGATTGTTCTTTCTTGCCATGGGAGAAGTGCTTAGCTTTGGGTTCAATCTTGCGGTGTCCTTTTCCCAGTGATAGCAGGGGCAGCAAGGCACGTATTGTATTGTTGCCATCGATTATAAAAAGATGGGGTTTATATCATATTGCTTGAGTTTATCCCTCTACATCATGTCATCTTGCTTAATGTGTTACTCTGTTCTTTATGAACTTAATACTCTAGATGCAGGCAGGAGTCGGTCGATGTGTGGAGTAATAGTAGTAGATGCAGGCAGGAGTCGGTCTACTTGTCGCGGACTTGATACCTATATACATGATCATGCCTAGATAATCTCATAATTATTCGCTTTTCTATCAATTGCTCGACAGTAATTTGTTCACCCACCGTAATACTTATGCTATCTTGAGAGAAGCCTCTAGTGAAACCTATGGCCCCCGGGTCTATCTTTTATCATATAAGCTTTCAATCTACTTTTATTTGCATCTTTACTTTTTGCATCTATATTATAAAATACCAAAATATATTTATATTATCATATTATCTCTATCAGATCTCACTTTTGCAAGTGGCCGTGAAGGGATTGATAACCCCTTTATTGTGTTGGTTGCGAGTTCTTTGTTTGTTTGTGTAGGTGCGTGGGACTTTTCAGGAGCCTCCTACTGGATTGACACCTTGGTTCTCAAAAACTGAGGGAAATACTTACGCTACTATTGTTGCATCACCCTTTCCTCTTCAAGGAAAACCAATGCAAGCTTAAGACGTAGCACACCCTGGGCACTCGATGGTAACTCTGCAGAGTCGAGCAACAAAAGGGGCATGATGTGATGTGAGGTGTCGGGCTCTGGTCATCGATCACGTTGATCGAGTCGTCGATGATGAAGCAGGGGCAACAAGGACAAGGTGGGGGTCGCTGATGGATCTCTAACCAACCTATACTAAGCAGTTAAGGATAAGAAGGTAGGTAACAATAAGTAGATTACAAAAGCAGGCCATGCATCAGAATAGGAGCAATCAATTACAGTAGCAAAATCTAATGCAAGCATGAGAGAATGGAATGGGCGATATCGGGATGATCAAAAGGGGGGCTTGCCTGGAAGCTCCGCTGAAAGGGAAGAAGGGTCATCGTCGACGTAGTCGATCACAGCGGCATCAACAGCCTCGGGGTCTACCGGAGAGAAGAGGGGGAAGAAACAATAAATATGTAACATCCCAAATTTTCAATTTGGAATGTTATACATAGATCATCATTGCATATCATATTTTGTTGCATTTTGGCTTGATCTTAGAAATTCTACGCAACTCAAGGACCCACGGAGAGAGTTGGGGATTTCGTTATTTTCATATTTGAGTTTTCTCAAATTTTGAAAATAGGATCATTTGATTTTAATCATTTTATCTTCAATTATTTCTATTATAAAAGTATGAGAGAGGGAATAAAATGACTTTACCAAAATAAAGAAATAATGAGGATTTAATAATAAAATCAAATAAGATTTTATTTCGGAGTTTTATTGCTATTTTATTTGAATTAGGAAAAATGCATGTTTTTCAAAATTGCATTTAGGCCCCAAATAAATGTTCATCTTGTCCGGCTTAATTTTAGAAGTCGAGAAAATTTTATTTCGGGATTTTTGGAGTCTGTTTAGTATTTCTTTTATTTGTTTTTCTGCGTGAAACAATTTTTTTTAAAAACTAACCGACCTACTGGCCGTGGGCGACCCGGACTCCCCG